>NW_026652279.1:13616980-13853778 GCF_009828535.3 Hylobates moloch | reverse complement strand
GCTAATGACTTTTAGTTAATTTAATATCTATAGAAACAATGCTAATGGCAGAGTCATACAATGGAACACTACTCAGCAATTAAAAGGAGCTTTTGCTGTGAATAAATATGTGGGTAAATCTCTGTTCGGGGCTGTCAGCTCTGAAGGGTGTGAGACCCCTGATCTCCCACTTCACACCTCTATATTTCTGTGTGTCTTTAATTCCTCTAGCACCGCTGGGTTAGGGTCTCCCCGACCGAGCTGGTCTCGACACAAAACCATGTCTCTATAAAAAATACAAAAATTAGCCAGGCATGGTGGCATGCATCTGTGGTCCCCGCTACTGGGGGAGGGAAGGTTAGGGGCTGAGCTGGGAGGATCCTTTGAGCCCAGGAGGTTGAGACTGCAGTGAACTGTGATTGTGCCACTGCACTCCAGCCTGGGTGACAGAGTGAGACCCTGTCCCCTCCCCACCAAAAAAAGAAAAAGAAAGGTAGAGGGAATGCTATGGGGTGGGCATCCATCAGCCATATCCTCATAAGTTCCTTCTTTTTTAACTTTGCCCTTCAGTCATCAAGACTAGATGGCTTTGTCTGCTTGATTACACTTTGCGTAGAAGGATAGCTTTTATCTTTTCTGTTTTTGTTTTGTTTTGTTTTGTTTGAGACAGGGTCTCACTCTGTTGCCCAGGCTGGAGTGCGGTGGTGTGATCTCAGCTCACTGCAGCCACCGACTCCCAGGTTCAAGCAATTCTCCAGCCTCAGCCTCCTGAGTAGCTGGGATTACAGGTGCACACCACCACACCCAGCTAATTTTTGTTTTTTTAGTAGAAACAGGGTTTCACCATGTTGACCAGGCTGGTCTTGAACTCCTGACCTCAAGTGATCCACCTGCCTCGGCCTCCCAAAGTGCTGGGATTACAGGAGTGAGCCACTGTGCCTGGCCAAAGGATTATTTTCTACTTGAGAATTTGTAAAATTGTCCACATTAGCATCACCATGTAAAGGCCCCGAAAGCAATGTCTTTCAAAAAGGAGTAGCAGCGCTACACCAAACACACAGTTCAGTGTTTCTCAACCATTTTTAAATGTTTCAGCCCCCTACAGAGCCTTTTTAGGCATCTTTTTTTCTTGATCTGCCACCCATGAAACTAAAACCACAGCTATTCCATATATTGGTTTGTGTGCTTTATGTCTATCTGTGCTTTACACATTTAAAAACTTAAGGGATTTTTACCTCCCTCGAAATTCATTTTTTTCTTCTTGACAGCCTTATGGTCCCCATTAAGAAGGTATGGTCTAGATGTAACCTTGAGCTCTTTCAGACAGGTATTCCTATTTTCCAACGAGGTAAAGATTGATACTTAGCCAATCACAATATCCAGATGTATCCAATAAGCTCTGCAAGGCTACACAGCTGTCAGAGGCAGTCAAACCAAAGCAACCTCATCTTGAATAGGGGCGGAGTAAAGTGAGGCTGAGACCTACTGGGCTGCATTCTCAGGAGGTTAGGCATTCTAAGTCACAGGATGAGATAGGAGGTCGGTTTCACTCGTGTCCGTGTGAAGAGACCACCAAGCAGGCTTTGTGTGAGCAATAAAGCTGTTTATTTCACCTGGGTGCAGGCGGGCTGAGTCTGAAAAGAGAGTCAGCGAGGGGAGATAGGGGTGGGGCTGTTTTATAAGATTTGGGTAGGTAAAGGAAAATTACAGTCAAAGGGGGGTTGTTCTCTGGCGGGCAGGAGTGGGGGTCACAAGGTGCTCAGTAGGGGAGCTTTTGAGCCAGGATGAGTCAGGAGAAGGAATTTCACAAGATAATGTCATCAGTTAAGGCAGGAACAGGCCATTTTCATTTCTTTTGTGGTGGAATGTCATCAGTTAAGGCAGGAACTGGCCATCTGGATGTGTACGTGCAGGTCACAGGGGATATGATGGCTTAGCTTGGGCTCAGAGGCCTGACATTCTTGTCTTCTTATATTAATAAGAAAAATAAAATGAAATAGTGGTAAAGTGTTGGGACGGCGAAAATTTTGGGGGATGGTATAGAGAGATACTGGGCGATGTTTCTCAGGGCTGCTTGGAGCAGGATTAGGGGCGGCGTGGGAACCTAGAGTGGGAGAGATTAAGCTGAAGGAAGATTTTGTGGTAAGGGGTGATATTGTGGGACTGTTAGAAGAAACATTTGTCATGTAGAATTATTGGTGATGGCCTGGATACGGTTTTGTATGAATTGAAAAACTAAACAGAATAAGAGAAGGAGAAAAACAGGTATTAAAGGTTTAAGAATTGGGAGGACCCAGGCCATCTAATTAGAGAGTGCCTAAGGAGATTCAGCATAGTCCTGCCAGCAAAGATTATTTATTTACTTTAAGAGTTAACAGTGGCAGTTTGGGGATAGCACCAGGAGGTATCAGCTGTGATGGTTTAGAGAAACAGTGTAAACCTGCAATGTAAACAAGAGCAGGGCATGTATGAGTAGTTGAGAACGGTGAATAGGGGTATGACTAGACAGAAGATGGTAGGGATGACAAGTTTTTTGGGGCACAGTCCACGTTGGTCTGGTGTCTGGAATGAGACTGGGGCCTGATAAAAAGGAGCGTCCATACAGGAGCTTAAATGGGCTGTACCTTGTAGCATTCTGAGGACAGGCCTGAATTCGGAGAAGGGAAAGTGGTAAAAGTATTATCCAGTCCTTTTTAAGTTGGTGGCTGAGCTTGGTGAGGTGTGTTTTTAAAAGACCATTAGTCTGTTCTACTTTTCCTGAAGACTGAGGACTGTAAGGGATATAAAGGTTTCACTGAATACCAAGAGCCTGAAAAAATGCTTGGCTGATTTGACTAATAAAGGCTGGTCTGCTATCGGACTGTATAGAGGTGAGAAGGCTAAACTGAGGAATTATGTCTGACAGAAGGGAAGAAATGACTGTGGTGGCCTTCTTAGACCCTGTGGGAAAGGCCTCTACCTATCTAATGAAAGTATCTACCTAGACCAAGAGGTATTTTAGTTTCCTGACTCGCGGCATGTTGAGTGAAGCTAATTTGCCTGTCCTGGGTGGGGGCAAATCCCTGAGCTTGATGTGTAGGGAAGGGAGGGAACCTGAATAATCCCTGAGAAGTAGTAGAATAGCAAATTTGCCAGTCCTGGGCAGGGGCAAATCCCTGAGCTTGATGTGTAGGGAAGGGAGGAGGCCTGAATAATCCCTGAGGAGTAGTAGAATACCAGATGGAACACTGAGAAGTTATTACCTTGAGGATAGATTTCCATGATGGAAAGGAAATGAGAGGTTCTAAGAGGCGGGCTAGTGGCTTGTACTATAGCATAGACTGCCTTTGCTGGTGTGTGGTGATTGGGCCTGGTGGAACTGCCATCAGTAAACCAAGTGTGATCAGGGTGAGAAACAGGGAAGAAGGAAATGTGGGGAAACGGGGTGAACGTCAGGTGGATCAGAGAGGGGCAGTCATGAGGGTCAGGTGTGGTATCAGGAATAATGTAGGAGGCTGGATTGAAGTCTGGGCCAGGAACAATGGTAATTGTGGGAGACTCAATGAACAGTTAGTGCAGCTGAAGGAGTAGGGGAGCAGAAAGTATATGCATCAGGTGTGAGGAAGAAAATAGATTTTGGAAATTATGAGAGCTGTAGAGAGTGAGTTGAGCATAGTTTGTGATTTTTAAGGGCCTCTAAAAGTAATAGGGCAGCAGCAGCCGCTGCACGGAGACATGATGGCCAGCCTAAAACAGTAAGGTCAAGCTGTTTGGACAAACAGGCTACAGGACGCGATCCCGGTCCTTGTGTAAGAATTCTGACTACACAGCCCTGCACTTCGGCTGTGTGTAATGAAAAGGGTTGGGATGAGTCAGGGAGAGCTAGGGTGGAGGCAGTCTCTAAAGCTGTCTTCAAGGAACGGAAAGAGGAGTGGGGAAAGGATTTAGGATCTATGGGGTCAGCTAGGTTTCCTTTTGTGAGTTTATATAACGGTTTTGTTAGGATGGCAAAACCAGGTATCCAAAGATGAAAGTATCCAACCATGCCTAGGAAGAAAAGGAGTTGTTGTTTTGTATAAGGGGTTGGGGTTTGAGAGATTAGTTGGACATGATCAGCAGGGAGAGCACGTGTGTTTTTATGAAAATTATGCTGAGATAGGTAACAGATGAGGAAGAAATTTGGGCTTGACTAAAGTAATGGGGGCTGTCTGTGAAGCTTTGCGGCAGTACAGCCCAGGTAATTTGCTGAGCCTGATGGATCCAAGTGACAGCGAAGAGAGGCTGGGATGAAGGGTGCAAAGGAATAGTAAAGAAAGCATGTTTGAGATCCAGAACAATGGAATGTGGAGGGAGGTATTGAGGATAGGAGAGTATATGGGTTTGGCACCATGGGGTGGATAGGCAAAACAATTTGGTTGGTAAGGCATAGATCCTGAACTAACTTGTAATGCTTGTCTGGTTTTAGGACAGGTAAAATGGGGGAATTGTAAGGAGAGTTTATAGGCTTTAAAAGGCCATGCTGTAGCAGGCGAGTGATAACAGGCTTTAATCCTTTCGAAGCATGCTGTGGGATGGGATATTGGCATTGATCGGGGTAAGGGCGATTAGGTTTTAATGAGATGGTAAGGGGTGCATGATCAGTCGCCGAGGAGGGAGTAGAGGTATCTTATACTTGTGGGTTAAGGTGGGAGGATACAAGAGGAAGACGCAAAGGAGGCTTTGGATTGGGAAGAAGGGCGGCAATGAGATGTAGCTGTAATCCAGGAAAAGTCAGGGAAGCAGATAATTTAGTTAAAGTGTCTCAGCCTAATAAGGGAACTGGGCAGGTGGGGATAATTAAAAAGGAGTGCTTAAAAGAGTCTTGTCTAAGTTGGCACCAGAGTTGGGGAGTTTTAAGAGGTTTAGAAGCCTGGCTGTCAATACCCACAAGAGTTATGGAGGCAAGGGAAACAGGCTCTTGAAAAGAAGGTAATGTGGTGTGGGTAGCCTCCATATTGATTAAGAAGGGGACGGACTTACTTTCCACTGTGAGAGTTACCTAAAGCTTGGCGTCCATGATGGTCTACAGGGCTTCCGAGGCAATCGGGCAGTCTCAGTCTTCAGCTGCTAAGCCAAGAAGATCTGGGAAGGAGTCAGTCAGAGAGCCTTGGGCCAGAGTTCCAGGGGCTCTGGGAGTGGCTGCCAGGTGAGTTGAACAGTCCAATTTCCAGTGGGGTCCCACACAGATGGGACATGGCTTAGGAGGCATCCTGGGCTGTGGGCATTCCTTGGCCTGGTGGCCAGATTTCTGGCACTTGTAGCAAGCTCCTGGGGGAGGCGGTTCTGGAGGAATGCCTGGCCACTGTGGTTTAGACGTTTGGAAGTTCTTATGTGCTGGAGATGTGGCTGGGGTTTGTCTCACAGTGGAGGCAAGGAATTGCAACTCAGAAATACATTGCTACTTGGCTGCCTCTACTCTATTATTGTACACCTTGAAGGGGAGGTTAATTAAGTCCTGTTGTGGGGTTTGAGGGCTGTAATTTAATTTTCGGAGTTTTATTTAATGTTGGGAGCAGATTGGGTAATAAAATGTATATGGAGAATAAGACAGCCTTTTGACCTTTTAGGGTCTAGGGCTGTAAAGCGTCTCAGGGTTGCTGCCAAACGAGCCATGACCTGGGCTGGATTTTTATACTTGATGAAAAAGAGCCTAAATGCTATCTGATTTGGGATAAAGAAAAAGGAGCATTAACCTTGACTATGCCTTTAGCTCCAGCCACCTTTTTAAGAGTAAATTGCTGGGCAGGTGGGGGAGGGCTAGTCACAGAACGAAACTGTAAGCCAGACGGGGTGTGAGGAGGGGAGGTGATAAAAGGATTATAGGGTGGAGGAGCAGAGGCTGAGGAAGAATTGGACCTAGCTCGGCATGGCGAGGAGGGGAGAGGTCAGATGGGTCTGTAGAAAAGGAAGATTAGAAAGACTCAGTGACCCTTGGGTTTGGGACTGAGGGGACAGGTGGGAGGGAAAGAAGGAAGATTTGGGACGAGTTGCATTGGGAACCGAGACTAGGGAGAGACCCATGTGTAAAAGAATGCCTTGATGTCAGGCACCTCAGACTGTTTGCCTATTTTACAACAGAATTATTTAGATCTTGTAGGATGGAAAAATTGAAAGTGCCATTTTCTGGCTATTTGGAACTACTGTTGAGTTTGAGTTTGTATTGGGGTCAAGTGGCATTGCAGAAGAAAATAAGACTCTTAGATTTTAGGTCAGGTGAGAGTTGGAGGTTTTAAGTTCTTAAGAACACAGGCTAAGGGAGAAGAAGGAGGAATGGAAGGTGGAAGCTTGCCCATAGTGAGGGAGGCAAGCCCAGAGAAAAGAGTAGAGACATGGAGAAGGGGTGGGGGGTTCTTGCCCTCCAGAAAAGCAGAGAAGGGGTTGGGGCACAGAGATAAGAGGTCAGGGTTCCTGCCCCTCCCCCAGAAAAGCAGGACTTGCCGCTAAGGGTGAAGGACCAAGGCAGGCATCCTTGCCTGGTCTGACACCTCTGAAACCTGGGTGAACAATCAGAGAGGCGTCCCTGCAATGATTAAACACAAAGGGAAGGCTGCCTTCCCTAGTCTGTGACTGGCGCTGGAGTTGTGGGTCCATGGATAAAACATGTCTCCTTTTTCTCTACCAGAAAATGAAAGGAACTGAAATTAAGAGAAGGGAGAGATTGAAGTGTGGCGCCAAGATTGAAAGGAGAAAGAGGTTGAGGGATAGTGAGGGAGGTTGGAGAAGAGAGTAAGAAGAGGCTGCTTACCGGATTTGAAATTGGTGAGATGTTTCTTGGGCTGGTGGGTCTGAGGACCTGAGGCCGTAGGTGGATCTTTCTCATGGAGCAAAGAGCTATCTGGATGTGTACGTGCAGGTCACAGGGGATATGATGGCTTAGCTTGGGCTCAGAGGCCTGACAGTTGGCCCAAGATACAGATCATAAAGACCTTGCTGATAAAACAGGTTGCAGTAAAGAATCCAGCCAAATCCCACCAACACCAAGGTGGTAACAAGAGTGACCTCTGATGGTCCTCACTGCTACACTCCCACCAGTGACAGGACAATTGACAAATGTCATGGCAATGCCAGGAAGTTACCATATATGGTCTAAAAAGGAAAGGCAAGAATAATCCACCCTTTGTTGAGGATATCATCAAAAAACCATAAAAATGGGAAACCAGCAGCCCTGGGGGCTGCTCTGCATTAGGCATAGCCATTCTTTTATTCCTCTACTTTCTTAGTAAGCTTGTTTTCAATTTATTGTGTGAACTTGCCCAGAATTCTTTCTTGCGTGAGATCCAAGAACCCTCTCTTGGGATCTGAATCAGGACCCCTTTCCGGTAACACAGCTACTTGAGCAGAGGCATAGAGGAAGGGACAGTATTTGCCCCCATTTCTGACACAGCTGCTCCACTTAAACCAAAGACCTTGAGTCAGACCCTTGAGTTTACAAACCTTCACATGTGGGGCTTTATACGAAAATATTAAAATCTAGAGCAAGGAAAGTGGGCAAAATGAAGGGAATGTTATATGACTGCAGGAGAAAGCATGATTCTGAATTGGGGCTCTGGTTGCAAGTACCGGAAAGAAACTTCAGCTAGTTTAAATGATGAGGGGGGCGGGGAGAAGGAATGTTCCCGATGGGATACTGTATTCTCTTTCCAGGGCTGTCTTAACAAGCACCACAAACTGGGTGGCTTAAACACCAGAAATCTGTTGTCTCACAGTTTTGGAGGCTGGAAGTCTGAGATCAAGATGTCAGCAGGGCTGGTTTTTGTCTAAGACCTCTCTCCCTAGTTTGTAGATAGCCGCCTTCTCTTTGCGTCCTCATGTGCCTTTCCTCTGGACCTGTGTCTCCCTGCTATCTCTTTCTCTTCTCATAAGGACACCAGTCATATTGGATTAGGGTTGTTGGTGAAAAGAATCAAACTCTGTAAAATACTTGAAGAGATTTGTTCTGAGCCAAATATGAGTGACAATGGCCCAGGACACTGCCTCTGGAGGTCCAGAGAACATGTGCCCAAGGTGGTTGGGATGCAGCTTGGTTTTATACATTTTAGGGAGGCATGAGATATCAATCAAATATGTTTGAGAAATACATTGGTTTGGTCCAGAAGGGCGGGACAATTTGAAGGACAGGGGGGTGCTTCCAGGTTATAGCTAAATTTAAACATTTTCTGGTTGGCAATTGGTCAAGTTTGTCTAAAGACCTGGGATTAACAGGAAGAAAATGTTCAGGTTAAGAGAAAAGATTGTGGAGACAGGTTCATTTGAACTCTCAAAGTGGCTGCCCTTAGAGACAATACATGACACAAGTTTCCTGTTTGGACCTTTAAAGAGGTGCCGGACTCTCAGTTAATCTCTTCAGGATTGGGAGAGCCTGGAAGAAAAAGATCTAGTTATGTTAATAGAGATTCTTTATAGATGCAAATTTTCCCCCCACAAAGGATAGCTTTGCAGGGTCATTTCAAAAGATGGCAAAGAAAAATGTTTTGGGGTAAAATATTTTTATTTTCTTCTTTGTTACATAATGTTATGCCAGAGTCAGATTGGAAAGTAAGTCATGATGTATAGGGTTAAATAAAACCCAACTAACGAGAATTTATGGTTTGTAGGGAATGATTCCCCAGACCCCATAGATAGGAATCTGGGCAAGAGAAAAAAAGCAGAGCTTAGTCCTCGATAGTGTAAATCAGAGAAAATGGCCTTGGCAAGTTCAATCATTTTAGGAAGTTTATTTGCCAAAGTTAAGGACACATGCCCAGGAGACAGGTGTATGTCTTTCTCCAAAGATGGTTTTGAGGTCTTCCAAGTTTGAAGGACAGGATATTGAGAAGTACACAATTTTCAGTTGAAGGGGAGAGGGGAAAATAGTCATTCATGTCTTTGTCAGGCTCAGTGAGCCTGCATTTTTTGTGTAAGGTAATGCAGCTAGGTGCGATGGCTCATGCCTGTAATCCCAGCATTTTGGGAGGCCAAGGCAGGCAGATCACAAGGTCAGGAGATTGAGACCACCCTGGCTAACATGATGAAACCCCATCTCTACTAAAAATACAAAAAAAGCAGCCAGGCATGGTGGCATGCACCTGTAGTCCCAGCTACTCAGGAGGCTGAGGTAGAAGAATCGCTTGAACACGGGAGGCAGAGGTTGCAGTGAGCTGAGATCGCGCCACTGTGCTCCAGCCTGGGTGACAGAGTGAGACTCCGTCTCAAAAAAAAAAAAAAAAAAAAAAAAAATCCAAAAAATTAGCCAGACATGGTGGCGGGCACCTGTAATCCCAGCTACTTGGGAGGCTGAGGCAAGAGAATTGCTTGAACCTGGGAGGCTGAGGTTGCAGTGAGCTGAGATTGCACCCCATTACTCCAGCTTGGGCAACAAGAGGGAAACTCCACCTAAAAAAAAAAAAAAAAAAAAGGGAATGCAGACAATAGGGCAGAGGAAACAATCACATATGCAAAGGGATAACTTTGAGCTCTGTCCTGTGTCCCTATGCAGCTGCAGAAGATAAGCTATCAATTTACATTATCACAGTGAACTTCAATAGAACTGCTTTAGGGTGAAGATCTTGGGGATCACAAGGAATTTTCTTATGGCAAAATGTGAGGAAGGTACGTAGCTTTTCATCTTTGTAGCCATCTTATCTAGGAACCAAAATGGAAGGTAGGTATGTGTGATCCAGTTTCCAGCTTGACTTTTCCCTTTGGCTTAGTGAATTTGAGGTTCCCAGATTTATTTTCCTTATTTTTTTGTAGCAAGAGTTACAGAGGTATCTCATGGACTCCATTAAAAGGTTGAACAAACAGGCCTTAAAAGAGCAGATACCAGGCTGGGTGTGGTGGCTTACGCCTGTAATCCCAGCACTTAGGAAGGCGAGCGGATCACTTGAGGCCAGGAGTTCGAGACCAACCTGGCCAATATGGTAAAACGCCATCTCTACTAAAAATACAAAAATTAGCTGGGCATGATGGCACATGCCTGTGGTCCCAGCTACCTGGGTGGCTGAGGCAGAAGAATCACTTGAATCTGGGAGGCAGAGGTTGCAGTGAGCTGAGATGGTGCCACTGCACTGCAGCCTGGCAACAGAGTAAGACTCCGTCTAAACAATACAGAGAGAGAGCAAATTCCAGGGCTGCTCCAACAGGTATTTGAGTTTTTTTCTTCTTTTTATTTTATTTTTTTGAGATAGAGTCTCACTCTGTCACCCAGGCTGGAGTGCAGTGGCATGATCTCGGCTCACTGCAACCTCCACCTCCTGGGTTCAAGCAATTCTCCTGCCTCAGCCCCCTGAGTAGCTGAGATTACAGGCACCCACCACCACACCTGGCTAATTTTTGTATTTTAGTAGAGACAAGGTTTCACCTTGTTGGCCAGGCTGATCTCGAACTCCTGACCTCAAGTGATCCACCCGCCTTGACCTCCCAAAGTGCTGGGATTACAGGCATGAGTCACCACGGCTGGCTGAGATTTTTCCTTCTAGAGCAAGAATCCCAAACCGTAATGCTTCCAAGCACTAGGAGGTAGGATTAACGAGGGCAGGGTAAACAAAATGGATTGGCAGAGACTGTGGGGGAACTGGAGAGTGTGGGACCCAACTAAAGAGGGTGCTACTTAGCTCCAGACAATTGCTGCCTTTCAGAATCCCAGGCTTGGTATAGTTAGATGGTCCAGTTTTCTAACAGAATCCAAAAGTCTGGGTTTTTAGTAAAGTTTACGATATTTTAAAAACCGCGCAGCCCAAATAAAGCATGTCTGCCAGCTAGATCTCTGTCCAGTTTGTGGTTTCTTCTTGAGCGCTGTAGGGGAGGAAAGATTTTTCTCTTCACCTTCCTAGGTTTGACAGCTGGGTCTATGAAATTAACTGACAACAGGGAGATTAACAGGAAAAAAAGTACATAAATTTATGAATTCTTAATGTAACATGCATGAATGCATCACAGAAAAAAAAGAGTGAATACCTCAAAAAAGCGGTAAGATGTGACAGCTTCCATTCCATCTTAATAAGGAAAGTGGGGTGGGATGCAGGTCACTTAGGAGAGTAGAAGATTTTTAGGAAAGATGAATGAGCCCATAGAAAATAAGATGGGAGATATGCTAGGTTGTGACAAAGTTTGTATGAGAATGGTGTCAACTTCTAGTCTCTCTGTGATGAGTTCATCTTCCCTAGTTGATGAAACTCTCAGGGATGGGACTGATGACAATTTAGTTTCTTTTGCAGGATCTGTCCTTAGGCAGTTAAGGGAAGTTCAGAGAGGGCCTGTCTCTGCACTGCTGTTTTTTTAAGTGCCTTCGACTCAAAATAATCAATGTATCAAATCGGCAAATTTGGGGTTAGAAAGAACCGAACCCCTTCAGAGCTTTGCTGTGATGTGACTCAGCTTCCTTCTCTGTGGCTCAGTTCTGAGGCGAGAGGTCCTGATTGGCCCAGCTAGGGCCAGGGGGTCACTGGGAGGGATGACTCAGCGAAAATGTGGCTACTGAGTGGGCAGAGTGATAGAGTCGTTCCTAAAGAAGAGGGTCTCAAACTGCAGGATCCTCTGGAGGGAGTGAGGGGTCAAGGTAAAGCTGTTTATCACTTTTCCGTGTCAATGGGAATCGTATCACCCAGTGGGAAGCAACTTGCAGCTTATGGAAAAGAAAGAATGAAATGAAATAGGCTTAAACTGAAACGCAAGGAATTTAAATCAGACATTTGGTCTTCCAAAGGGAGCTGTAAAGCTCTGAGAATTTACCGCAGGGCCTCAGGTCCTATCAGATTGAGTCAAAACATATCTGACTTGCCTGATCTCTGGGAAGACCTTGTCAAGCATCATCTGTCATTGTCTCCACTCCCTTTTTCCAGCCCCTAAATCCCAGTTCACGTGCAACACATTCACCGCCTTCCCCGAGAAGAGCATGGGCCATTTCTTATCTCACCAGCTTGCAGATCAAAGTGTGACTTGAGCACTGGGGCCCAGTCATACCTCCCCTCCCCTTACCTTCCCGTTGAGCCACTGAAAGTCCCCGCAAATCCTTTGATGTTGCTGATTCTGTATTTAAGGTGATGTCTTCATTTGGGAAAAATAATTTCACTCTGATGGGCTGATAACGATGGGAAACTGGCATTGTCAATTGTTATTAAGTTAGAGGATATATGGAGGGTGATGATAAATTCCATGCATTATGAGTTATTAAGAACAGGTTGGTACCCTTACTCATTTGCTTTAACATGCCTCCTTCACCCCCATCTATTAACTTGTGGCTATTTGAAGGCTACATATGCAAATAGAGGCAGAGCTATCAGTGGAAGTGGGGGCAGTGGATGGGGGGACACAGCTGCTTTGGGGGAATAAATGAAATCACATCCACTGAACTATTTTGCTGTTTAAATCCATTCTAAAGATATCCTAGGAGCAATGAGTGCTCTCAAACAACCCAGCTAGGGCTCCAGAACATTCATTCTGATGGTAGTTCTGTCCAAAACTTGAAGGACAACAGCTGCAGAAGGAAATTATAGCATCAGAAATTTCCCAGCTGCTCAACTCCCTGTGGACCTGCTTCTGATAACTTTTCTTTCTTTTAATATTTTTATAATTAATTCATATAATGCTTTAAAGTCAACACAGTTGACAGGCTGTTTTCTGACCATTCACTCATTGGAATAAGTTTATGGAATGCCTGTCATGGGCCAGGAACCATTCTAAAAGTGGAGACTTTCATGGCAAACAAAACAGACAAAGGTCCTGCTTTTGTGGCTCTTATACTGTAATGGCAAGAAGGAAAGGAAGCAAAACAAGTCAAGAAATAAATGAGCAAGATAATCAACTGTAGCCGCAAAAGACACGATACCCTTCCTCACCCATCGTTTAAGGGTCATGGCCTACACTCCTATAGCAAAAGACAGGTTAACAAGAGAAAAACATAACGCATTTGTTTAATCAAAGTTTTATGTGATATAGGAGCCTTCGGAAATTTAGACCCAGAGACCCAAGGAAAACTATTTTTATGCTTAGGTTGCATGAAGAGTGGATAGACATGTAGAAGTGTGATTGGACAGAAGGGTATAATCTAATGGTGATAGACTGAGTGGGAGAATCCAGTGAGTAGAAAAAACAGAGCTCAGTTTCTCCTACCACACTGTCACTCAACAATCAATGCAAAAGCCTTCATTGTTCCCTGGTCACTAAGAAGCATGGGGGGATTCCTTGTCACCATCAACCAACCAGTCAGTTAATTCTGCAGCAGATTCTCCTGCAGAAACCACCTACCTTTAATGCAATTCATTTCTGACACTATCTACCTGGAGATAGCATCACAACCCACACATTGAGGGCTCAGTTCCACAAGACCGCCCCTGACTTCCAATGCCAGTTGCAAGCCCCAGGTTATCTTACCTATGCTTCTGACCAACGAGCTATATATTGGGGTTCCCACAGTTTCTTCTTTGGGTTCGATTAATTTGCTGGAGTAACTCACAGAACTCAAGGAGGCACTTACTTATGTCTATTAGCTTATTTTAAAGGATATTACAAAGGCTACAGATATACAGCCACATGAAGAGAAACATAGGACAGGGTCTAGAAGGGTCCCAAATGCAGAAGTTGGGAATGTGTAAGTCCCCATGTGCTCAGCTCTCCCCAGGCTCTCTGAAATCTGCCCATTTTGGGTTTTTATAGAAGCTTTATTACGAAGGCGTGATTGATTAAACCATTAGCCTCTAGCTATCAAGTTAACCTTCATCCCCTCTCTCCTCCCTGGAGGTTAGGGAGTGGGTCTGAAAGTTCCAACCCTCTGATCACAAGGCTGATTCTCCTGGCAACCAGAACTTTATTCTGTAGTATCTAGGGGCTTTCCAAAAACTGTCTAATTAACATAAGCCCAGGTGTGTTTGAAAGGACTTGATGTAATTAACAAAAGACTGTCTTTCACCTTTATCGTTTAGGTGCAACTTCAGGAACCAAAGAGAAAATAGCAAATATTTTAACAGATAATATTCTTATTGCTCCAGTCACTTAGGAAATAACAAGGCTTACAGGAACTGAGAGCCGGGAATCAGGATGGACCAAAAAATACATGGTAATATCACACCCATCAAGGCCTGTCGCCTCTGATTCTTGGCTCTCTGTGTAGCATTCCTCCCCACTTCCACCCCCGCCCCAGTTCAAGGCAGGACCCTTCTGAGATGAAGGTCTTTAAGTGGGAAGGGAGAGAGGCCTACATAGGTTTTATGGCTTGCTTTGTGGGAGAGAAGTTCTAGTTTCTGTGACCCACCTTGAGGAAGAAGAACTCTGGCTTCTATGACTCATTTCAGGAGAGAAAGAAGGGCGGAGACTGGGGGGAGGGCATGAGAAGGTCAGAGAGATCTTGCTTGCTTCAGAGGTCCATCCAGTCTCCTTTAGTTCAAAGTACTCGGCAAGCTAAAGTGCCATACTTTGGAGTATTGTGTTCTGAGCCCCAACAAGACGATCGGGTATGGACTTGCTGAAGAAGTGCATCAGAGATAAGACCTAAATGACAAGAAGGAGCCAGCTTTGTGAAGATCTGGGATTTTCTAGACCAGTGATTCTCAACTGGAGACAATTCTGCCTTCTAGGGGACATTTGACAATGTCTAGTGGCATGGTGGGTTGTCACAACCAGAAGGGGTGTGCTACAGCATCTAGTCAACAGAGGCCAGGAATGTGCTAAACATCCTACAATGTACAGGACACTCCTGCCAACTCCCCCACATACATACACAACACAGAATTATCAAGCCCCAAATGTCAATAGTGCCGAGGCTGAGAAACTCTGTTCCAAAGAGAATAGCTTCAAACAGAGGGAACAGCATGAAAGTTTCAGGAAAGGAAACAAAACTGGGGTCCGAGTATATTAAACATTACCATTAAACTGGGGGTCTTCTGGGTTGGCTCTTCTTCTGGCTGCAGCTTGGCCAGGCTTGGTGCCAGACTATGGGTTAGGTTAAAAGCTGCTGCAAATCTTCTCTTGCTCTCCTTGGACAAGCAGCTTGCTAGGGCACACCCTTCTCTTGGTGGATCCCAGAAGAACAGGGGAGAGATAAAGTGCACCATCCACATATTTCAGGGTTCTTTCCATGTCATGACCACTGATATGCCACTGGCCAAAAGAAGTCTCATGGCCAAGCCCCAAGTCCAGGGACGAGGAAGTTTCCTCTACCATGGCAGGGTTATTCTAGAAGGTTAAGAATCACATGGAATGATCCACTTTTTCTCACAGGGTGTGGCAGAGAGGGAGATAGGAATGGAGACACAGGCAGGTGCAAGATCAGAGAGGCGTGGACTAAGGACTAAGGATCTTATTGTAAATACATCGAAAAGCCAGTGGATGGGCTTAATCTAAGGAGTTACACATAGTCGAATTACATTTAACAAGTATAAACAGCTGCTTTGTGAAAAAAAAAATAGGTTGTAGCACACAAAAAGAAGGCAGGGAGACCAGTTAGGATACCACTGCAGTAGACCAGGTCAAGATACAATAGTGTCATGGACGAGGATGTGAGCAATGGAGGTAAACCACAGCGCACAAATTTAGGATGTGTTTCAGAAATAGAATCATTGGAGTAGATTGACAGATTTGGGATTCAAGAAAAGGAAAAACATCAAGAATGACTCTAACAGCTTTGTCTTGAGCCTCTGCACTAGATGGGAGGTAGTACCATTTACTGAGATGGATGACTAGGGAATGAACATGTCTGGGGAAAAATCAATCTTTATTTCATTTAATTTAGTCAACCCTATCTAGAGGTATTTTTATTTTCTCCTTTTCTCAAAAGAGGAAACAGGGACTTGGAAACGTAGTGTAGCTTGTCCCAGATCCTACTGCTGGCCAGTGGTAGAGGCAGGATTTGAATATAATTAGTCTACATTCTATACAGGCTACCCAACCGCATATGATTGTTTTACTACTTCTCTGCCCCTGTAGGAGACCCTACGTGGCTTGGGGCTGCTGAAAATCTTACCTGCTTCTCAATATGTTTTTTCTAGACCGTACACTGTAAAATTAGTACTTTATGTGTTCGGGCGGTAGGAAGCAGGCATTAGACTGAAAGCAGGGAAACCTAGACTCATGTCCCAGCTCATCTGCTAACAAGCTTGTATATAAAAAATGAAGCTTGGCTGGGCGCAGTGGCTCACGCTTATAATCCCAGCACTCTGGGAGGCTGAGGCAGGTGGATCACCCAAGGTCAGGCGTTCAAGACCAGCCTGACAAACATGGTGAAACCCCGTCTCTACTAAAAATACAAAAATTAGCTGGGCATGGCGGTGAGTGCCTGCAATTCCAGGTACTCGGGAGGCTGAGACAGGAGAATTGCTTGAACCCGGGAGACAGAGGGCAGTAGGAAGCAGAAACCCCACACCGCACCCCCGCCTGGAAGACAGGGCGGCACCCCGACAAAAAAAAAAAAAAAAAGAGAATGAAGTTTGTTTCTGAGGGCCTTGATAACAATGAGCAATAAAAATAAAGAATGAAGCTTGTTAGAGGAAAAGTAAAGACCAAACTCCCATGAACCTGGGTGATCTGGCCCCTGCTTCCTCTCCAACCTTCCCTCCCTCACCATGTTCCAGCCACCAGGGACCGCTCTCAGTTCCTGGGACAGACTGAGCTCTCGCTCACTCAGGCCTCTGTGCTGCCTCCTCCCGTGGGTTCCTCATTCATTGCTGTTCGGTGTTCGCTTTTTATTCCCTCCATAGCGCTTAGCACTGCAAGTTCTTAAAAATGGCTCCTTTTTCCGTTTCCCCGCCAGAAGCATGAGGGATTTTTTTATCTGATCTTCACTGCGGAACCTGGTAGGGCTCCTGAAGGTAAACCCACAAAAGTGTGAGCGGCCTCTAAGACTAGGTCCCCTCAGAATTTTCACATCTCAGTCCGGCCCACCCTGATCTTCCAGTAATTTGTCAATTACAGTTAAACACATTCATCCCAGTCCTGGCTCGGCCAAGACGTCTCCTCTCAGGAAGCTGGGGTTCTCTATAGCCACGCATCTGTCTCTCCAGTTTTTTGGGGGCAGCAGCTTGCCCTGTAAGCAAAATTCTCTGATGGATCTAAGAGCTGCTGATTTCCAGTGTGTTCAGCATTTTTCTTGTGAGGATGATTCCAAGCTCTTTACATTGTAGACCGAAACCAACTATGGTTTTTATTGTTAAGTTGTGTCTGCCTCCTCTGCTATGCAGAGACTGTCTCCATTTTCTTCACTCTGTTTCCCCAAGATGCCTGGCACATAGAAGGGGCCTGAGACACAGGGTTTGTGAATTAATGCGAGAACGTGGGTTCATCCCGTCATGTCAATTTCCTTAGTTAGGCATGAAATGTGTAATCTCTCAAAGATCCTTTCTAGCACATAAACGCTGTGATGATGAAGCCAGGGGATTTCTTTGGGAGAATGTGACCTGAAGGGTAATTCACCAGGCCATAAAGACTATTAATACAAATGAAAATTGCCCAATTTGCTAGCCAATCTCCTGAGAAGAGTTTTGTGTATAACCAGAGGACCGCAACTATCAAATGACGGGATCCCCCAGCTCCTAGGGCCTAAGAAGAACAGAAGAGACTGGAAGGCCTTTTTCATATTTCCAATAACCACTTGGAAATGGTATGTTTCTCTATTATTAGGAACATGGACTCAATAATGCCATTTATTAGTTTTAAAAATATGAGACTGAATTAATTACTGTTGACTACAGGCTGTTTTGCTTGGATGACATGGTATTTCAAAATATGCCATTATTAAGAAGAAGAATATTGGCCATCTTCTTGGTGACTGACTTATTTATTTATCTTAATAGAGATGGGGGTCTCGTTATGTTGCCCAGGCTAGTTTTGAACTCTGACCTGCAGCGATCCTTTTGCCTCAGCCTCCCAAAGTGCTGGGACTACAAGAATGAGCCAACAAGCCCAGTCTCAGTGGCTTTAAAAAGGGGGATTGGTAGGTAATTCAGAAGGTGATATCTCAGGTTCCTTGATCCTTAACCTCCTACAATCTTCCCCACCAAGTTAGAACCTGTGTCATTTTCCTCTGAGCTGTGTTTGTCCCCTTCGGAGGACCCCACATGCAGCGGACAACTGATGATTCGACCTGTTCACCATCCCTTCAGCCCTGAACTGGCAACAGTATCCTCATTATTCATGAGAAAACTATTCCTCCTCCCTTCCCAGACCATGAGGATTGAGTGGAATTCACTCCATCCTTCTCAGCTCCCTGGTGAGTAGGTGGCTGGAACTAGTCAATGAGTATATTTCAACCCAGGGATGGGAATGTAGCCAACTCTGAACAATGAGAGTCAGCCTCAGGATTCTAATGGAAGTGTCCGTAAGAAAACTCTGTCTCCACCAGACTAGACGCTGGCAGGGTACAAGCCTACCGCTGTTGGCAGGCACCTTACCACCACCCATGTCTGTGGCTGGGCTCCCTAAGAAGAAGACTCTGAGGCGAGGATTTCTGTGCAAGAGGTTTATTTTGGAGACTCCCAGGAAGCATGGAGGGAGAATAGGAAAGTGAGACAGGAAAGAGAAGGGGGCTAAATCAGAGTGCACTGGAGAGCAGGCTGCCACAGGGGGCAACTGAGGCTTAGCACTGTTGGAAACATCTGGAGAAAATATAGAACATGCCCAGGAGTCCTCCCAACCAAAGACAGTAGTAATTCATTGTTGAATCTGCTAAATCGATCTGTCTTTGGCTGAAGGCTGCTACCAGGGCCGTTAACTCCCTGGTTCTTTTGCCTGCCCACAACAGACTGAACCAGCCCCTGTGGCAAGAGAAAGCCCCCAGGCTGAGAATCAACCGAGCTGCATTGAGGAGCCCTAGGTGTGTGTCCAGGAATGCCAAGTGCAGAAGGGCTATGCATGGGGCACCTTCATGACCTGCTGCAGAGACCGTCCCTGAGAACAGAGGAGCAGAGAGAGAGAAGAGCAAGAAATGGGCAGGGACAGAGTCCCAATCCCAGTGTCTGGCCCCTGCCTCCAGCCATGTCTCAGCTAGCTCTGTCACTGGACTTTCCTTTGTCTGGGACAAATATCTCTCTTCCTTCCTAAAGATGACTGGAGACTGGTTTCTGTCTTGTGTAATGAAAAGATCATGATGTGCACAGCTTTTTACCCCATCTTAAGAATATTTGAGCACTTATCTCCATAGAGGGGAGAACCCGTAATGAATTTACTTTTCAATCCTCCATAACACCTGTCACAAGGTTTGTACAGTTTTCAAGAAATACTGGGTAGATGAATGAATGGGTACTGAAAAGACCCACTAAAATTTAATGCAAATCTGTAACAACAGATGCCCATTTAAGGCACACGGTAGAGGGCAGGTGGCATAAGGACAAAGCAGTTGGAGTGGATTCATCCTGGCAGTGGCACCCTGTGAGGAGGGGTACTGGCAGTTCCCATTGGGGCTCCCAAGTGAAAAAGTCCCAGGGTTAGTTCCTGCTACCAAGAAACCTAGAGCTTCTCTGGTTCTAGTTTTTTTCCAAAGGCTCATTTTCCAGCTTTTCCTTCCATTCTGAGAGCTATACCATAGCTTCCAATAAATTCTTTATTGTTTATTAATTTGGCCTAATACTGTGACTCAGTCTCTGTCACTTGCCACCCTAGAACCCTAGCCAGCACAGAAATGACAGAGTGAAACCATCTCCACACAAACCAGTGCTGCTTCCTCTCTTCACAGTTGCGGATTCTGTTTCTAGTGGCAGCATTAAGGGAGATTGTGTCATCAAGCCTGCTTTGCTCTAAGATGCTGACTTTAACAGATTAGAAATGTTCCCGGCACAGCCCACGCTTCTGCTAATAAATGATTCCATATCTATCATGAATGAATTTCAAGTCTTCCATTACTGGGCTGTGTACCTACTCACGAAGTACATTTCCAGGCGATTTTGTCTGAATTACATGGTTAATTGCCTCATATTTTCAGCTCATGTTACAGGCCTTCTGAGTTAGAATGAGAGAGAGAAATACCATGTATCACTTCCTACACAGGGGACAAATTCACGGCTAGAGCCAGGCACGTGGAAAACGGCTTCATTACATATATTAATGATGAATGCTAATTTGTTTCTAGCTTCCAAGTATAAGTAAGTTAAAAAGAGCCGGAAAAGGAGGGTGAGGGGTAGGAAAGTCAGCCAGTTAGCCAGCTGTTTTTACTTCCAAATTTTATACTAATTAGTTCGGTAATTTGTTCTTCAAAACCTGCATATGTGCAAGGTTCTCTGCTAGGAATGTTGGAAGATAAATTCAGAGAGGTGACCTCAAATATTATTCTAACTGAAGTTGTGGTATGTGTAACCCATTTAAAAAATAAGAAAATAGAAGAGTTATTTAAGTAAGCTACAATATAAAGCAGAGAAAGATAAATACCTACTGGAAGTTTAGGCAATAAATCTTATGGGAGTCCATCGCGAGGTATGTTCAGAGTTACAGAAGGTGAGAGCCGTGGTGAGACCTGTTCCCAAAGGCAGGCTCTTGATGGACCTTAAAGGAGGGGCAGATATTAGTTGGGTGAGGCAGAGGTTGACGTGATTCCAGGATTGGGAAATGGTACAAGGAAAGCAGGAACCGTGCACATTGCCAGTCTTACTTGCAGGTGGAGCCCCCTAGTATAAAAGTCTAATTAACAGTTGGAACTGGACGTTGACTCAAGATCAGTTAGAAATTTGGATTTAGGAGCAAAGTGCCTGTAAAGGCATATTCCTAAGTAGTCATGTGGACAACAAACAACCACTAACATTTATGGAGTGATTACTTAGCAACTGTTAGCCTTGTATTCCTTACCTATGACTGTGCTAAAAAACAATCCTTAAACCTAGCAGCTTAAAACAAGAGATATTTATTATTTTGCATAGTTTCAGCAGGTCAGGAAATCAGGAGCAGCTTAGTTGAGTGATTCTAGTTCAAGGTCCTTCATGAGGTTTCAGTTAAGATGTCAGTGAGGGCTGCAGTCATCTGAAGGCTAGATGGGGGCTGGAGGAGCCACTTCTAGATAGCTCACTCACATGGCTGCCTAGCTGTCGGCAGCAGCTGTCTCCACAGGGCTGCTTGAGTCCTCATGACCCTCATGATATGGCAGCCAGTGTTATCCAGTGCGGTGATTTGAGAGAGCTAGGCAGAAATTGCAATGTCATTTATGACTCAGCCTTGGAAATGACATTCTTGTATTTCTGCAATATGCTTTTGGTCACACAGATCATCCCCATTCAGTGTGGGAACAGACTACACGAAGGAGTGACAAGCAGAAGGCAGGAACCACTGGGAGCCATCTTTAAGGCTGACTGGCACAAGCCCTTACAGACTTTGTATCTTCAGAACTTGAAAACAATGGTGCTATTAATATGATTTCTCCATTTTATAAAAGAGGAAATGGAAACCCAGGGCAATTAAGTAAATTTACTTCAAATTTCACAACCAATAGGTGGCTAAGCCAAGATTTGAACTTGTGTCTGTCCGACTCAGCCTGGATTCCATCTGTATGAGTTTGCTAGAGCTACTATAACAAAGTACCACATACTGGGTGGCTCAAAACAACAGAAATTTGTTGTCTCACAATTCTGAAGACTAAACATCCCAAACCAAGGTCTCGGCAGGGCCATGCTCCCTCTGAAACTCTGGGTAGAATCCTTCCTTGCATCCTCCACCTTCTGGTGGTGGCCAGGAGTTCTTGGCATTCCCTGGCTTGCAGCTGCATGAGTCTCATCTCTGTGTGCTTCTTCATACAGTGTTTTCCTGGTGTGTCCTCACGTAGTCTTCTGTGTCTGTGTTCAAATTTCCCTTTTTTGTTTGGGGTTAAAGAAAAAATTATTCAATTACACTTGTTAAAAGACAGCAAGGAAGACTTTATCCAGGACCACTGCAATAGGTACAAGGAACACTGCAAAAGGGTCTTGCAGTGGGGGAGAGAGATTAGAATCAACTCCGAATACAACATGAACCAATTTATAGCTACTGAGCAGGGTGGGGGTCAATGAGTGGAAAATTACCAAGAGGAAAACATCAATGGTAAGGGGGATCCTGGTTAAACCAACCCACTAGGATTCTTGATGAAGACAGGCTGGAGTGATCGGATATCACCTGGGGGATGGTGGAGGATGAGGAGCCTGATCAGATATCAAAGATGACCAGATGTCAAGGATGAGGAGCTTCCTCCTAAGCGGCTTCAGCAGAGTTTTTTGTTTGTTTGTGTGAACCCAGAAAATTTGAGACAGGTCTCAGTTAATTTAGAAAGTTTATTTTGCCAAGGTTGAGGATGCACGCATGCCCATGACAGCCTCAGGAGGTCCTGATGACGTGTGCCCAAGGTGGTCAGAGCACAGTTTGATTTTGATTTTATACATTTTAGGGAGACATGAGATATCAATCAACATATGTAAGATGAATATTGAACATTGGTTCAGTCTGGAAAGGCGGGGTGGGGGCTTCCAGGTCATAGGTAGGTAAGAGATAAATGGATGCATTCTTTTGAGTTTCTGATTAGCCTCTCCAAAGGAGGCAATCAGATATGCATTTATCTCAGTGAGCAGAGGGATGACTTTGAATAGAATGGGAGTCAGGTTTGCCCTAAGCAGTTTCCAGCTTGACTTTTCCCTGTAGCTTAGTGATTTTGGGGGCCCAAGATATTTTCCTTTCACATTTGTTCGTTTGTTTGTTTTTGCTAAAACTGGATTTTACAAGGAAGTACACAGATGGGGCCAGGAAAAGTTTCATAAGCACTGACGTGTGTGAAGCAAACTTCAAGGCCAAGCAAAGATTCTTTGTCAAAGGACACTAGTCATATTGAATCAGGGCCCACCCTGATGACCTCATCATGACTGAGGGTGTTATCGCACTCGACACCTGTGGAAGGAAGTTAAATCTACAAAGACCCTATTTCCAAATAAGGTTCTCACCACTGGAGGGTGTCCAGGTTCTTGGTGTCAACTTGTTCTTAGTACATTCCAGAACTAATGTCAGATTTAGGTCATCAGAGTCTACAAACCATATTAGTGAAGAAGATGGACAGGATTCTGTGATGTTGCAGTGGAGTGTGAGCAGCGGCAGCAAGTGCAGGCTGCCTGGCAGCAGAACCAGGAACTGGCAGTGCAGCTCATCCAGCTTCCAGCTGATGATGTGGAATTGCTTGTGGTTCTTGCTGAAGATGTGTTCCTGGACCAAACTGAGGGTTGGGCTGCTATTTCTCGTGGCCCAGTAATGAGATGCAGATGAACTGGGAAGGGAGTCTTTATTTCTGTAACTGGTTACAGGGAGAAGGCCTGGAAATTATCGCCAGACCAACTCAAAGTTATAAAGTTTTCCAGAGCTTACATACCTTCTAAGCTGTACATCTGCATGTAAGTGTGTATTTATTCAAAGACGTAAGTGATTAACTTCTTATAATCTATAACTAAGGTCTAGTCCTGAAGACCTTCCTCTGAAGCCTTAGTAAGTTTACTTAATCTAAATGGGTCTAGGTGCTGGGGTGATTACCCTTATCTTGTCTCCTGCTAAATCATTAAGATTTGAGGAGTTCCTTTAGACCCCAATAAACTTGTTTGTGGAGGCCTGGGGAGTTATTTCAGACCCCCAATAAAACTTGTTTAATCCTAAAAAGGTCCTGTTAAGAATTCCTTTGTTATACTGTCATGCTTCAAGGCCCAAGAAAAGCCTAGGCAAAACTCTTGCTGGGCTCTTTGCTATATTTCAGCCTTTTTATAAGAGCACTGGCTCAATCAGCTTTTACTGTTTAACCTAGCTACTCAGTCAGTGCTGGGACAGTTGTACTGGAGGCTTGCATTAGACCTGGCCTGCCACAAGGTCACATTCTGATGTAATGGGAATTAGGACTTCAATATATCTTTTTAGGGGGACACAATTTAGCCCATAATACCATCTGACCCCAGAGCCCACTTTTTAGCCATCACAACCCCTGCTCCTGTTGAAAGTGTAGGGGAAATAAAAATAGCTTCCGTCTACCCTCCTCAGTGAACTAGTCTACAGATTAAATTGGCATAAGGCAGGTTAACAGGAGGAAACCATTTTAATTATGTACATATGCACACACAGGAACCCCATGAAAACATAAGACTCAAAGAAGGTCCAATGTGGGCACGGTGGCTCATGCCTGTAATTCCAGCTACTTGGGAGGCTGAGGCAGGAGGATTGTTTAAGCCCAGGAGTTTGAGACCAACCTGGGCAGCATAGCAAGACCCCATCTCTCTCTTAAAAAAAAAAAAAAGATAGGCCAGATGATTGACACTTAATCTGAGCTACAGAAAGGCATAAGGGTTTGGGGCTTCTAGGGAACAGTAGAGACAGATCGTAGGAGGGTGAGGGGAGGAAACGTATGGTGAAAGTAAAGGTTACCTTGTTATGCAGATAAGAGTCTCTCAGGTAATAAAAGTTGGCTCAAAGCAGCTTTCTTCCTGGTATAGATATCTTTACTAATGAAAATTTCCTTTATACATTTCTCTCTACAAAAGGGGAGTTTGTAACTGCCCAGGGGGTTCACCTTGCCCGCTGCCTAGACAGAGCCGATTCATCAAGACAGAGGAATTGCAATAGAGAAAGAGTAATTCACACAGAGCCGCTGTGCAGGAGACCAGAGTTTTATTATTACTCATATCAGTCTCCCCAAGCATTAAAGTTTTTAAGGATAACTTGGTGAATGGGGGAAATCCGGTGAGCCAGGAGTGCTGATTGGTCAGGGATGAAGTAATAGGGAGTAGAAGCTGTCCTCTCTTGCTGAGTCAATTCCTGGATGGGGGCCACAAGATCAGATGGGCCAGTTTATTCATCTGGGTGGTGCCAGCTGATCCATTAAGTGCAAGGTCTACAAAATATCTCAAGCACTGATCTTAGGAGCAGTTTAGGGAGGGTCAGAATCTTGCAGCCTCCAGCTGCATGACTCCTAAACCATAATTTCCAATCTGGTGGCCAATGTTAGTCCTACAAAGGCAATCTAGTCCTCAGGCAAGAAGGATGTCTGCTTTGGGAAAGGGCTGTTACAAAACTATAAAATAAGTTTCTCCTAAAGTTAGTTCAGCCTACGCCCAGGAATGAACAAGGACAGCTTAGAAGTTAGAAGCAAAATGGGGTCGGTTAAGTTAGATCTCTTTCACTGTCTCAGTCATTTTGCAAAGGCAGTTTTAAGTTCTGTTTTACACAGTGGAGGGGAAGATGAAGAGCTTTTACTGTGTTGGCTGGTTCTTGATTTCTTTTAGTTCAAAATAATATGCCTAGGCAGCTTATTCTGGTCTTCTACAGTCATATTTTGGAGTTGCGTGTTCTAAGCCCAAAACAGATATTTTGAGAAATGGCTGAACAGGTAAGAGAGACAGGTGTGGGAGCAGGGGAGCCCTCTCTTTGCTTCTGAAATTGCTGAACAAGAGGCCAATAGCTGTCCCTGCTGTAGGTGGCTGGAGGAGCCAGTGCCCAAGGGACCTGAGCAGGGACCCTCAGCTCCTTGGCCTCTTGCTGTGCCCGTTTTCCCAGGTATCACAGCTGGAGTGTGGCCTTGGCTTCTGTAAGGCAAATAGCATTTTTTTCTCCCTGTTGAAAATAAGGAAAGAGCCTTCTCTCCCTGTCTTCCTTTTCTTTCAGAATTACTTCTTCTGTCCTTCTCAAATGTATGTAAATCTTTTGAATGGCTAAATAGCCTCCGATCGGTCTCACAACTCAAGAATATTCCCTCAAGGACCTAGGAGCCACCTCTTTCTCTTTGAAATGTAATCATCAAGGAAGATAAATCCCAGCTCCCGGTTTCCTGGGAGGACACAGGCTTAACTTGTCACCTGACTCCAAATTGCAAAATCTACCTGATGTATTGAATGGGTTGCATCCACTTAGTTACATGAAAGAGTGAGATTTCTTTCTGTCTTTACAATCCTTTCAGCAACACTGCCTGTGATGTGCATCACATCTGGTTTAATGCTCATTCAGTCATCAAATTGTTTTCTTTCTCTTTTAGCTTTGTGGAGATATTTTCTGGGTTGGAAAAAAAGAGATTTTGTTTTTGGTTTTTGGTTTTTTTTTGAGACAGGATCTCGCTCTGACACCCAGCCTGGAATGCAGTGGCAACCACTGCAACCTCTGCCTCCTGGGTTCAAATGATTCTCCTGCCTCAGCCTCATGAGTAGCTGGGATTACAGGCACATCTCACCATGCCCCGCTAATTTTTATATTTTTAGTAGAAACGGGGTTTCACCGTGTTGGCCAGGAGATTTTGCTTTTTATTATATTTCCGACACTCCCCCATCCACAGTGGCCTTCCTGATGGTTTTGTTCAGTACCTTTGGTCAGAACCTAGGGAAAGGGAATCAAATCAAGATTTGTCCTTCTCCTAATTGGCTGTGTGATATTCTCCACACTCTGCTGAGGTGACCCTAAGGTTATGTCTAGGACGAAAACCTTTTCCTCCACCCTGTTCGGTTCGGTAAATGGGGGCCTGTGAATTAACCTGACAAATGATAGATTAACAGGGGAAAAGTTACACAATTTTTATTAATATTTACATACATGAGGGTTCATAGAAAAGAAGTAGAACTAAAGGGTGGTTACACTTGGGGGCTTATAACCATTTTAAAGAATGAAAGGGACTTTGGGTTTTGAGGGACAGTGCAGGGTAAGGAAGTGACTAGGAAATTCGTTGGGGAACGAGTGGAAGCTAATGTGGAAGGCAAGAATATGCCACCCCAGAACACACTTCCTTGATATATTTCAAACTGGCTATTCAGAGAACTGCAGACAGGAATAGATCTGAAAAGCTGTCCTTTCTTAAAAGAAACTTACGTGGATCTACCTTAGTATGGTAAACTGCAGATGGAAGCAGAGGTTTTTCTCTGAGGCCTTTTTATCTGCCTAAAGGTGGATAAAGGTCTGACACCTCCTCAAGACAGAGCTTACCACAGGCAATCACCTATTTTTCTGATGGCTGTTACCTGGGAGACCTTATCTGCATAAAAAACAGCCTTCCTCCCCCCACCTCCCATATGTTGTCACAACTACCCTCCAGGAATCTTCCATTCCCCATTTTTTTCCATAACATAAAGTGACATTTATGTTATGGAAACCCTCATTGGGTTATCGGGTATTCACTTGCCTTTGATGACACCATGGACTGAAATGAATTTGGATGCTTTTTCTCCTGTTACTCTGTTGCCAGTTTATTTCAGCAGACTTGAAGAATTGAATCTTCAGAAAGTAAAGGGAAAAATTCCCCTCACTTCTACAGTAAGCATTATTTTTACAAGGTCTGTTTATGCAAACTCATCTCTGTGTCAACTCCCTATCTCTGTTGATGAGAGTTACTACTCTTCCCTTCCTGGTGCTAGTGGGGAGTCACCTTCACAAAGGAAGGGAAACTTATGCCCAGCTCTTAGGCAGATCAAGGGAGGGCAGAGAGCTCTTCCTGTATCTGCTGCAGATTCTTGATTGCCTTTACCTCAAAATACTCAATATGCCACAGTGGCATCTTTTGAGGTGGAGTACTCTGGACACATTTGGTTACATCAGTCAGGTCCCATCAGGAAGCAGAGAGCACACTCAAAATGATGGCCGTGTAACATAAAAAGGAAGCCTAGCACAACTAACTCACTCCACACGCACCCCTTCTGTCCAGCCTCCCATGATGATATTGAAGTGACGTCATTCATCTGGGGTAATACCCAAGGTTCGTTGTCTCATGCCAAGGAAATCAAGGACATGGACACACAAGGAATGAGATTAAGAGCTGAGGTTAAACAGGCAAAAGAGAAAGCTCTCTCCTGCAGAGAGAGGGGTCCTGAGTGGGTTTCTGGCCCACAACAAAAGGCAGGGGGTTTTATAGATGAGCTTGAGGAGGTGGTGTCTGATTAACATAGGGCACAAAAAATTGGTTGGATCGGGTGTGCCCTTTGCATAAGGCTTGAAAACTGGCTAGGACTAGGTGTGCCATTTGGCCACCCCCACCCTAATCTTTTATTATGCAGACGTGTTCTCTGCCTGCCAGTGCCATGTTGCCTATTCCTTTACCATATATGTGGTGACAAAAGGGAAGATGAAGCCTCCATGTTGAACATACCTGGCCTTCAGGTAGCCCTTTTCTATTGGCACAGCTGCCAGCATTCACCCATGCAAGCAAGCTTCCAGCTTGCTTATTTATCTATGTCTGCAGCTCAATTTTTCAGGCCGCTTTTTGCTGGAAAAGAAATAATTCTGGGATCGCTTTTTGTTAAAAGGGAAATTCCACCAAGGACTCTTTTGCCGCCACTGTTTGCCTAAATAATTTCTTTCTGTCTCCTGTATCAATATCTTATAGGTTAACTGTTTTTGCTTACCTCTGCACATAGGCCAATCTAACTATGGGAGGAATTTAGCTTATAGTTTCACTTTAAAGCAAGGATGAGAATAGCCCTTCCCCAAAACTAACACCCGAGGAGAAAACAAGGGTGTACACAGAAGTAATAGTGTTATATTAAAATTTTATAAGAGTATTTTGACCTGACCAAGGAAAAAGAAGTTGACCCTCACTGCCACTCAGATGTCTGTGGTCATCTGTCACTTTTTGGCCTCAACCCCCTGCATCTTTCCCATTTCCCTAAAATAAAGGGAGCCCTAAATTCATATTAGCTTAACATGTTTCTTTAGGACACTAGTCTGCCATCTTCTCAGTTTGCTGGCCCTCCAAAATAAAATCTCTTTCCTTGCCCCAACGTCTTGTCTTTCTACTAATAGCTGTCATGCAGTGAGCAGTGCAAGCTTTGGACTTGACAACAGTTGGAGGAGAGTTTAATAAAGGAACCAATTTGCAAAGGTGTGAGGAAAGAGGAATCTCACAAGGCATGGTGCAGTGCCAGAGGGCTGGTAACTGAGGGGCTGTCAACACCATTAGGCTTGAAGGAGTGATGAAAGGAAGCAGGTTCCTGCAGGCAGAGGGACCAACTTACATGGAGGATGCTCGGATGCCTGTCCCCAGATACCCTTCAGTGAAGGATTCACTGCCCAGCTCCTGACAGTGGTGTTTGCAGAGAGCTTCCAGCTTCAGCCCCTCAGAGATTGCCTCAGCTGCATGCCACTGTCATGCCAAGGTCGTGCCCCTTCCTGGTGCAGGCTAATATGCAGTGACTGACAGATGTGAGAATATAAGAGCCTGGCCCTCTTGTCCCAACACCAGGTGACTCTGAAGGGCCATTCTAGCTCCAGGTCCTCCAGTGGGGTTGGCCAAGATAGTCAGTGGTCCTGCCTCAACAGCTGAATTCCCCCCATGCCTGGTCCTACTTCCTCATCTTCCTTTCACATGTGTCAACATGAACACTCCCTGATAACCATCCTGCATACCAAACCCCATCTCACATTGTTTCCCAGGTGTATGGGTTGAACTGTGTGTCCCTCAAAGAGATCACAGCCCAAGCCTTGGAGAATGTTCATGGTTAAGTTCATCATAGGATATTCAAGGAGAAGAAACCATTTTAAGAAGCACAGACTAGGCCAGGTGCTGTGGCTCATCCCTGGAATCCCAGCACTTTGGGAGGCTGAGGCAAGAGGATCACTTGAGCCCAGGAGGCCAGTCTGGGCAACATGGTGAAATGCTGTCTCTACAAAAAATACAAAAATTAACCGGATGTGGTGGTGTGCACCTGTAGTCTCAGCTACTTGAGAAGCTGAGGTGGGAGGATCGCTTACGCCTGGGAGGTGAAAGGTTCACTGAGCTGAGACTGCACCTCTGTACTCCAGCCTGGACAACAGAGCAAGACACTGTCTCAGAAAAAAAAAAAGAAGAAGAAACATGACTGCATACCATTGTCAAATAAAGGAGAAGCTCAATGACTGACATGGCTGTATTAACCAGGATCTTTGGTTGCAAGTAATATAAGTCCAAGTAAAATTGGCTTAAGCAAAAATGTTGGCTCACTAATGGAAAATTTAAGTGAGATTCCTTCAGGTATGGTGGACCCAGGCACTTAACATACGACATGAAAATTCAAGCTCTCTCTAAACCTCTTGGTTCTGCTTCCCTGTGTACAAAATCAGGGTTTTGCTAACAAGACAAAGTAGAGAATGGCTTCTGTACTGGGAGTTAATAGGTTACTGAGACAAGTAAAACCTTCCATTTTTAGGTGGCCTGTCTTCACATCATGGCACCCAGCATCTCTAGATTTGCATCTTCCTAATCCCAAGTCGAGCTGAACATGGAGTCTCTGTCTTTGCTACAGTTTTGATAAAAAGCAGGTAATGGGATATATTGAGTGATTGGGATCATTTTTCCAATTATGAACAAATTGCTGTGGTCAAGGGAACTCAATACTATCTGTAACAGCATCAGTAACATGTCAACTCCAAGAGACAAAGGTGGTGTTACTCTCAGCTTGAACTGAGACCTCTGCAGGGCTGGTTTCCCAAGGGAAATATGGATTCTGTCAATAAAAGTCAAGGAATTGGATGGTGGACAGAGAGAAGCAACAAATGTCTCTTGTAAAGATGGAATAGCCAGATGTTTAAACATGGAGCCTTCTTCGTGAAATCTCATGATAAACCATACTTAAATGTATCTAGATAGCTGAGCTGATCATGTGCCTCTCCTCCATGCGTCATCTTGTAAGTCACATCCTTTATTCCCAGTAACCCTCTTCATTCTGAATTCTGGAAATAACGTCATCAGATCCACAACCGTTGAGCTTTTGGGAGGGAAAGAATCTCCCTCCACACATGTAGTGATATTCTTGGAAGAATGATTTGTGGGCACTAAAAATGAATCATTTTGCAAAGAAGGGTGAATTTATACCATAGAAATGACTTTCAGGGTAACAGCACGTCCTCCCCCAAGTGGATCTGATGGAGATGGAATGTTCTGTGCTCTGGGTCTCACAAGTGATTCAGGCACTTACTGAGCACAAGAGTTGTGTGACTAGCACATGAATAATGCAACTGTGTGCTTTATAGATTTTATTCTAGAGGAACAAAAGAAAAGAGAATGTAGGAGGAAGATGTGGTACATTGAAAAGACCAAAAGGAAAACTTGCTCATTTCTACTAATGGGTAACCTGGTAAGCAGTGATGGGAGTTTGCTGGTCTCTGTAACCTGTGATTGCCTATCCAACAACCCTTCCCAACCTTGCCACCAGGTTAGCTGAACCTGATTTTGTACAGGTATGAGGCAGCCATGGCTTCAGGTAGGCCAGGTCATGCCCAGTGCTGATGGAATCATGTGTGGCATAGACTGCTGGTTATCACCCAATACACTGCACCTTCTCCCCTTCAAATAGTAATAGAAATTCCAATTTTTATTTGTGCCTGTGGCTGTGCAGAACAGACATTTCTCAGCCTTTGTTACAGCCAGGTAAGGCCATGTGGTTGAGATGTGTCCAGGTGGAGTCAGCATATGTAGAATGTACAATTCTAAAAGTGTCCATTATAGAAAGGAACTTTGCTTTTTTTGGTTTTTTTTGATGGAGTCTTACTCTGTCACCCAGGCTGGAGTGCAGTGGCGCTATCTCGGCTCCCTGCAACCTCTGTCTCCCGGGTTCAAGTGATTCTCCTGCCTCAGCCTCCCGAGTAGCTGGGACTACAGGTGCACACCACCGTGCCTGGCTAATTTTTGTATCTGTAGTAGAGACGGGGTTTCACCATGTTGGCGAGGATGATCTCGATCTCTTGACCTTGTGATCCACCTGGCTTGGCCTCCCAAAGTTCTGGGATTACAGCTGTTAGCCCCCACACCTGGCCTGGAACTTTGCTTTTCCTCTCTTTTTCTTTCCTCTGGTGCTGGAATGAGTACAAGAGGACTGGAATTGGAGCAGCCGTTTGGGGCTATGAAGCAACTTGGAGTGGAACCATGCACAGAGGAGCATGAGATTAGAAAGAGCCTGGGTTCCTGAAACTAGAGGTGCCCAACTGCGTAGCCAGACTTCCAAAATGTGAAAGAAAGCAACTTCTTTCTTGTTTAGACACTGTTATACGAGGTTTTTATGTTCCCTTCCAGCCAGTGTAATTCTTACCTATATACAAGCTCATCCCATGTCCTCATAGAAGTTTGGTTGAGCATAGGGCATGTGAAGTTATTTTGAAAAAGGGGATATGAAGGGACATTTAATGAGACTCTAGGAATTTTCCCTTGATCTTAAAGATTGAGACCAAACAGAGATCTTTCACTTGTCTGTCTCCAGGGATTGGTTTTTTTTGTTTGTTTGTTTGTTTTGTTTTGTTTTTGCCTATGATGCTAAAACTTCAACAGCGAATTTGGGATGTTGGAAAGATCCATCCCAAAGTTGAGCAGAGGCTGGCAGGACAGTTAGTGGGGAAGAACCTGTATACTTGGTGACAGTATTGAACCACCTGACGAATTCCTTGGGGAGCCATTTCATATCCAGACTTCTTGTTACAGGAGATAACGTATTTACTTTTAAAAAAATACTTTCCCTTGTGTTCTTGTGTTATCGCTCTTTCCCTCCTCCTCCTCCTTCTCTTCCTCCTCCTCCTTCTCTTCCCCCTCCTCCTCCTTCTTCTGTTCCTCCTCCTCCTTCTCCTTCTTTCTTCCTCTTCCTCTTCCTCCTCTTCTCCTTCTCCTTTTCCTTCTCCTTCTTCTTCTTCTTCTTTTCTTTTCTCTCTCTCTCCTCTCTCTCTGTCTGTCTGTCTGTCTCTGTCTATGTCTCTCTCAACTGGAAACATTCTTACAGATACATTAATCAGTTCCTTCTTTTGTAAAATCAGGCTTGTGAGTCAGGGTATAAATAATAGTGATAACAACAACAGTGGTAGTACACACTGACATTGATCAATCATGGACGGAGCATGATCTGTGCTAAGTGCTATGCATGAACTTTATCTCACTCCCTTCCCCAAGAGGTGCTCTTATCCTTTCATTTTCCAGATAAGGAAATTGGAGACTAGAAAGCACACGCAGTGTAGTACAGGAAAAATATCTTTTCCTTCTACTCATCTAAGACTCATCTGGGGCCCGTGTAACAGAAGACAGATTTTTTTTTTAATTTACATTATATTTTTATTTTCTTTTTTATGGTTTTTTAAATTTTTATTTTATTATTATTATACTTTAAGTTTTAGGGTACATGTGCACCATGTGCAGGTTTGTTACATATGTATCCATGTGCCATGTTGATGTGCTGCACCTGTTAACTCATCATTTAGCATTAGGTATATCTCCTAATGCTGTCCCTCCCCCCTCCCCCCATCCCACAACAGTCCCCAGAGTGTGATGTTCCCCTTCCTGTGTCCATGAGTTCTCATTGTTCAATTCCCACCTATGAGTGAGAACATGCAGTGTTTGGTTTTTTGTCCTTGCGATAGTTTACTGAGAATGATGTTTTCCAGTTTCATCCATGTCCCTACAAAGGACATGAACTCATCATTTCTTATGGCTGCATAGTATTCCATGGTGTGTATGTGCCACATTTTCTTAATCCAGTCTATCGTTGTTGGACATTTGGGTTGGTTCCAAGTCTTTGCTATTGTGAATAGTGCCACAATAAACATACATGTGCATGTGTCTTTATAGCAGCGTGATTTATAGTCCTTTGGGTATATACCCAGTAATGGGATGGCTGGGTCAAATGGTATTTCTAGTTCTAGATCCCTGAGGAATCGCCACGCTGACTTCCACAATGGTTGAACTAGTTTACAGTCCCACCAACAGTGTAAAAGTGTTCCTATTTCTCCACATCCTCTCCAGCACCTGTTGTTTCCTGACTTTTTAATGATGGCCATTTTAACTGGTATGAGATGGTATCTCATTGTGGTTTTGATTTGCATTTCTCTGATGGCCAGTGATGATGAGCATTTTTTCATGTGTTTTTTGGCTGCATAAATGGGAGAAAATTTTCGCAACCTACTCATCTGACAAAGGGCTAATATCCAGAATCTACAATGAACTCAAACAAATTTACAAGAAAAAAACAACCCCATCAAAAAGTGGGTGAAGGACATGAATAGACACTTCTCAAACAGAAGACAGATTAACAAGAGAAACACAAAAGAAGACCCAAAGAAGTTGTTAAACCTGAATGTTTTTATGCTAGGTTTGATGAAGAATGGAGGTTCTTGGGAAAATATGACAGGACAAAAGGAAGGTATGAAGTTAGAGTGGTCAGCTGGGGGACACAGCAAGCCTGCATCTAGGTTCCTCTACGTGTCCTTGTGACTTGGAGGTAAGGATCCTCCTCTTCTCCAGGCATAGAAAGGGCACCTCTCATGGAGGGGCTTATGACCTGCCTCAGGGAATAATCAGAGAGATCTTCCTGCACCTGCTGTTTTACAGATTCCTTCAGCTTGAAACAGTCAACATGCCAAGGTATCATATTTGGGGGTAGCAGGTCCTGCATCCTGTCATTAGGTTGCTCAAGTTCTTTTAGTTACCAAATGGCAGATCTGGGATTCAGAAGCAGGGAGGCAGTGCGGCAAGGGGCTTACACGCATGTGCGTGGGCTTATGGGACCTGTGTGCCTGTACATCTCTGCAGTCTCAGCCTTCAGAGGTGAAATGAGAGGGTTAGACTTCAGGCTTTTCAAAGCCCCTTTCTGATCTGAACATTGGGCCTTTAGGAGGCACTCAGGGCTCCTCCCCTCCCTGATCTCATGTTCCTCACATCTTTTAGAGGGTGGGGGCTGGGGTGGTAACTTTTTATATTGAAATAACTTCAGATGTATAGAAAACTTACAGGAATAGTGCCAAAAACAACTCCCCGGTACCTTTTACCAAGATCCCCCACTGATGAATATTTCACCATGCTTGCTTGGGGGTGGGAGAGGGAAGGTGGAAGAGAAGGGGTGGGGGAAGAAATGGGATGGAGAAAAAATGCTCCTTCATCCCTAAATATTTCAGCATTTATTTCCTAAGAACAAGCGTCCTTACATAAAGATAATACAATCACCCAAATCAGGAAATTAACATGGAAAGAAATGCCACCATCCAATCGAAGGGCCCTTTCACATGCAGCTGCCTGCCTTAAAGATGGCCCTCATAAACACCCTTTCCTCCCTGGTCTAGGATCAAGTCCACGTTGCTTTTGGGTGTCCCTTCTCTTCAGTCTTTTTCCATTGGAAATGGCTCCTTAGCCTTCCCTTTAATTTTCATGACCTTGATGTTTTTCGGGAATACAGGCCAGTTACTGTTGTAGACTGTCCCTCAGTTTGGGTTTGTCTGACGTTTCCTTGTGATAAGATTCAGATTAGACATTTTGGCCAGCAATGTCACAAAAGAGATGTGTTTTTCTCAGTGCATCCTATCAGAAGGCACACAATGTCAATTTGTCCCGTAACTGGTGACGTTAAATTTGGTGGCTTTGAAAGAGACTTTGAGACTTTGAATATCATATGTGGAGACGCTATGAATGCCTGTTCCTCAGCAAACTTAGGCCCACTTGTTTTAGCACCCATTGATGATTTTTGACAGGATCAATTATTAAATGCTGGGTGCCTTGAAAGCTGCTCCACCCACTGTGACCCTGAGCAGGCCACCTTCCCCAGAGTGGGGCCCCTCTGCCACATTGGAGGGGTGAGAATCCTTGGCTGTGACCCCGTTATTCAAGGGCCCAGGCTATGCTGGGCATCCTCAGATGTGGGCTCCTGTCCTCCATGCTGCGAGGTGGGCTTGAGAGCAGTTTCCTCTCATGGTGAGTGATGAGATCTCCACCATGGGATTTTGAGGAGAGACAAGGGAGACCTACAGGACTCTGATATTTCAGCAACAGCATCACACTGCTCTTAACTATATTCCCAATAGTGACCTGATCCATCTCTGGCTCTGATGCTCTTCTCCTAGTGTCTCCTCCCCTTTTTCTCAATGTGGTAAGATATTGCAAGATACACACTGATGCTTTGGCCCGGTAGTACTTCCTATGGCTGCCAACCCTTTCCCCACTCTGGGAGCCTGGGCCAACTGCTTTTATTATCTCAGGGAAAGGATGTTATCACAGGATGGGGAGAAGAAGGGAAGTAATTTTGACAGTTTTGTGTTTCAAAAGTCACAGATGTTTTGAAATTTAGGGTCATATGTAACAAAAGAGAGACGTTATCTTGTTCCTTGTACCTTTTGCCACCTATAAAGTTTCTACAAGTTGGGGAGGAAGTGTAAGGACCAGAAAGGAAGGAAAGAAGGCTTAGATGCTGGTCATTCCAGACACTGCTACAGAACTGAGCCCTGTTGTGGAGTGGCAAAACCCACATATTGATTGGGGAATCTGATAACAGGGGCTTGTGCTCTCATTCTGGGGAGAATCCAGGGAAGTTACAATGGCCCAAAACTTAGCATAGACCTGAGTAATGCAGGGAAGAGGTATAGCTGTAGCACAGCAAGCTGGCATCCTGAAAGGCACTGTGGCTAGACGTGAGGAAGGATATACAGCAGCTGGCAGGATGAGGAGAAAATGAGGCATGTCAACAGGTCCAGGGCGGAGTGGGAGAGAGAACCACACTGCAATCTGCACGTGCCATCCTTAGCGCCGACTTCCATCCCAGGGTAACTCATCACCCAAGACAGTTACTGGAGCTCCAGCTGTCACACCAAGCTCCAGGCTGCAATAAGGAAAAAGCGGAGGAGGGAAAAACGGCCTGTTGGTCAGATGAGTCAGTATCCTTTACAGGGCCTTCCTGGAAGCCCCACACACAACTTCCACTTTTTATCTCATTGACTAAAATGAGAGTCACACCCAGCTACAAGGGAAGTAGGGTCATGTGGTCTTTTGGCTGAGCACTGAATTAAAAATTGGGGTTGTTACTAAGTAGGAAGGGGAAAATGGATATGGGGTGGCATGTAACAGTCTCTTTTCTCATTTATTTATTTATTTATTTAGAGACACGGTTTCACTCTGTCACCGAGGCTGGAATACTCACCGAGGTGGAATTACTCTTGGCTCACTGCAGCCTCAGCCTTTCAGGCTCAAGGGATCCTCCCACCTCAGCCTCCCAAGTAGCTGGGACCACAGGCCCGTGCCACCACACCTGGCTAATTTTTTGTATTTTGGGTAAAGATGGGGTTTCACCATGTTGCCCAGGCTGATCTCGAACTCCTGGGCTCAAGTGATCTTGCTGCCTCAGCCTCCCAAAGTGCTGGGATTACAGGGGTGAGCCATTTTTCCCACCTGGCAGTCTCTTTCAAGTCATGCCTTTTCTGTCTCTACATTTTTTCTCTCTCCTCCTTCCCACTTTTCTGGGCCTCACCTCTTCTTCTCTAGCTCTGAGTTCCAACCTCACTTTACAGCACCCTGAAGGATCCACCAGCCTCATTTCTGTCACCTCTGCACAAAGAGGCACTGTTTGCATCCCATTGCTGGGAGTTGGCAGAACATGCTGGTGCCATCATGGCTGCCTTGCCCACATGTTTTCAGTTTCATGTAGTTGCAATGGATATGCTTCCTTCCTGATGCCAGTTCAAGTTTCAGCCCATGTCCTGTTGCCCATTGTGCTTGGTGGTCTGTGTGTGGACACATGCCAAATAAGTCATTCTGTAGCCTCCAGTAAGGGGACCAGGTGGCCCAGGGAGCCCGAGCTGACTTTGGTACCAAAAGCCTGCAGGGCAGGTGTCTTGGAAAATGCTGTGGAGTCTCCCTTTTCCTAAGGGAAAGAGGAAAGAAGAAGGAACTGACATTTAAGTGTCTGTCACGTACTAAGTCTTGTGCTAATGATTCTCAGATGTGATCTTGTGTGATTTTGGTGCAAGAACATCAAAACTATGAGGCAGGTAGGTACTTCTCCTAGTATGAGTTCTACCCAAAGCAGACCCTGAGACAAGGGTGCACATTGTTTATTTGTGCCAGAAAGGGCAAGAGAGGAAATGGTATGTTGGTAAATGTCTAACATCTGGCTGTCCAACAACAATAACAACAGGCCGGGCAAGGTGGTTTATGCCTGTAATCCCAGAACTTTGGGAGGCAGAGGCAGGCGGATCACCTGAGGTCAGGAGTTTGAGGCCAGCCTGGCCAACATGGTAGTCTCTACTAAAAATAGAAGAATTAGCTGGGCTTGGTGTCAAGTGCCTGTAACTCCAGCTACTGGGGAGGTTGAGGCAGGAGAATTGCTTAAATCCAGGAGGCAGAGGTTGCAATGAGCCAAGATCGTGCCACTGCTCTCCAGCCTGGGCAAGAGAGGGAGACTCTGTCTCAAAAAAAAAAAAATTTGATAACAACAACCACCTGATTTATAGCATCTGGGGATTTCCCTGGTATAAATATGACACCATAGTCAATTTTAGGTCACCATCATGACATCACTAAACACAGAGGGAAGAGATGCGCACATTGATTCTCAAAAACCCATGTAAGCTGGCACCAGCACATCAAAAGGAAGAGCTAGCCAAGATAAAGCCAATGAAGCATGCCTTAATAAGCAGGTCACTAACGTGGACACATGGAACTCACTCTCATGGGTGCACTCTGTGAAACAGTGTGGAGCATGCCTCAAAATCCACTCACAGGGACACTGGCACACTTACCCATCTGACTCTATTCCCTATTGATTGAAGTTAACTTTCCCCCCAGCTCCAATTAGGTCTCCAGGTCTTTGAGAAAGCTCACCTAGTGCCAAAAATAAAGCCTTCCAGCAGAGAAGAGAGAGGCACAGGTATTTGAGATGGGAATTATTAGCATGCTGGAAAATGCCTTTGCCTGCAGCTGCAGGTGAATTCAGGTGGCCCAAGGGTATAGGGGATAAAGCAGCAGTAGCACTGGAATCAGCAAAAGGAGGCAACACACTTTTTCTCTAAAGGACCAGACAGTAAATATTTCAGGCTTTGCATATGGTCACTGTCACATATTTTTCAAGTTTTTTATTTGCTTGTGGTTTACAAGATTTTAAACATATAAAAAATACACAAAAAAGAATTCTTAGCTTGTGGGGCTGAACAAAATGAGTCTGAGGGCCACAGATTGCCAAGGCCTGTTTTACAGACCAGCAATAGCAGCACCCAGGAGCTTGCAAAAATGCAGATTCCCAGGCACCACCCCCGGTACTGAATACAATCTGCATTTTAACAAGATGTACACAGTAATGTTTGAGGAACACTATGCTGCTGTGCTATCATTTCCATCATACAGATAAGGACACTCAGTCCTTAGAGACGCTGAGTCACTTGACAGAAGCTGCAAAGAGCCAGGGCTCAAATCCAGGCCTGACTGATCCCAAGGCCGTTCTCTTCACAGGTCTGGGTATAACTGTAAATCATCTATAAAAAATTTCAGTTCCCATATGATACAGTTTGGATGTTTGTCCCTTCCAAATCTGATGTTGAAATGTGACCCCCATAATTGGAGGTGAGGCCTAGTGGGAGGTGTTTGGTTCTTAGGGGTGGATCCCTCAAGAATGGCTTGATGCCAACCCTGTGGTAATGAGTTCATGCAAGATCTGGTTGGTAATAAGAGTCTGGGACCTCCCTCCCCTCTCTCTTCCTCTCTCTCCCACCATGTGACACACCTGCTCCCCCTTCTCCTTCCACCATGAATGGAAGCTTCCTGAGGCCTCACCAGAAGCAGATGCCGGTGCCACGCTTCTTGTACAGCCTGCAGAACCATGAGCCAAAATAAACCTCTTTTCTTTATAAATTACCCAGCCTCAGGTACTCTTTTATAGCAATGCTAAATGGACTAATTAATATACCATATTTAAAGTAAGATGGTTACTTTAAAACAATATCAAAGCAATTTTGTAATGACTAAGCGATTTTTTAAGCTCCTCCTCATTGGAGGAGCCCTGTACATGAGGAAATGAGTCATTTTAGCAGTCAGTTTACAGAAAGACAATATGGAGCTCCAGAAAGGAGTTCCTGTGTCTGTGATGGCCATCTTCCTTACACGTGATCTCAGGTATCTTAGAAGTAGACTGAGTCCCTCAATAGATTGGAACCTCCTTGAAAGCAGGAACAGGGTATTCTCTTCCCCTGATGACCTCTCAAAGGATTAGTAAATTGATTCTCTAAAGGAATATAGACAGGAAGGGCACAGACTCCCACCACTAGTTAGACCCTAATTACACCCATTTTTTTGTGTTCTGGATTAGAGGTTAGCTTAAGAGGTTCAACCTTGCAACTAATTCTTCCCAAGGCACGAGGCTGACTGGGACTCCTATCCCGCTGTGTAGGACAGTGTCATGGTGTGGAGGTGAGGGCTTACGTCAAGCCCAAAGATGACTTCCAGACAGTCAGATGTGCTTTTTCCTTCTAGGGATTCTATTATATGCATGTTGGGTCTCGCAGACATCATTTTTATCTCTTTTTTTTCTTCCTTGATTCTCACCTCTTTAGTCTTTTCCACAGAGCTCTTGAAGAAGCTCTTAAGCCTATCTCTCTCTTCTGTGATCTTGGTTTTCTTCAGTGACTCAAGAAAGACACTGCTTCTATTGTGTTTTTAACATGACACCTATAATTTTCATCTGCAGTCTTTATGGGCTGGATTATGGGTCTTGGATTATGTTTCTTCATGACAATCTGCTCTCATTTAGTAGATATGATGGGTCTTTAAGTTATCTTGAAAATACTAATGATGACTTACCTAGTTTCACATGTTTTTCTTTCAAGATAAATTTGCTGTTTTCAGATTGGCCCCTTTCCATTGCCACAAACAGTAAATTCTTTTTTGTTTTCTTATTTATTCAGATAATAGCCTATATTTGCAAATTACTGAGATGGGCTAAGTTTCTTCCAGAGACTGTGTTCATCCATGTCTGAATCATTGACACTCAGATGAAGGAGAAAGACCATGCAAGATAGTAATGTTAATGGGCAGGACAAACTAGACTGCCTGGGTTCAAGTCCCAATTCCACCACTTTCTAGTTATGTGATTTGGGGTAAGTTACTTGACTGGGCTGAACCTCAGTTTCTTCCTCCATAAAATGGAGATATTAATAATGCTGACCTCCTGGCTATGTCATGAGGATTAAATGAGCCTAGATATAGGGTGCATAGAAGAGTGCCCAGCATATGGTAAGCTCAGAGAAAGTGTTAGCTGTGAAGACGATGATGACAATGATAACAGTAATAATTCTACTCCATTAATGCAGACTCTTCTACTTACTTTTCATTGTTTCCGTGAAGTCAGGTCAAGCCAGTCTTTAATCTTGTCTTGAACCACCACATTTTGCAGAAGTTCTTTAAGGTTTCTGGCATATGGCTTTAGGACTCTTCCGTGGTATAATAATGTAATAAAATTATTATTTTCTTCAGAGCAAAATCTGCCCTCCCACAGAAGAGGGAGCTATTTTTCTTGGGAGATATTTTAGCTCACATTCCATAGAAAATAGAGCCTGAGATGATGCTTACCTGACAGTGCTTATTGCGGGTGCAATCCCAGGCCACAAGAATGAGGGAACAAAGAAATGAGGTGGAGAAGGAAGGAACGCAAACATAGGTGGTGCATTACCAACTGGGCAGGCCACAGCTTCACGATGAAACATAGCAGGTGGCTTGTTCATGCAGGACATCTGCAGAGAAGTAAAAGAGGTACTCCTAAGCCTCAGAAGAGTCCATCAGGGGAGCAAAGTGCAAGGAATTTAACTGTGGCTCCTTCACTGCCAGGTCTCTCCTTGGTCAACGTTAGCTCCATGGCGCATTGACTCATTTCTGGGTGGTTATCCCCATCTAAGCAGCCACTGAGGAAGCCAAATTCCACACCCCAAAGCATGATGATTCTCCTGGGCCTGGAAGTAGAGGGAGGAGACAGGGCCCTGATGAGTCAGGTCAGTCCTGGGCCTCAGAGTGGGCATGACGGAGGCCATGGGAAGGCTTCACCTTTACTCCAGGGGAGACTGAGGCTGCTGCGGGAATTAGAATATGGGGATCTAGGATACAGATGTGAGCCCCTCCATGATAGAATATTGACAGGAAAATTTTATTTTCTCCAGGACAGTGTATGCCCAGCCACCCAAGAAACATCTGTCTTTATTAGGAGATGTTTTAGCTCATGTTGCCTAAAGATTAAAGCTTAGAATAGTGAAGCTGAGCAAATATATGGAGGCCCATAAGTTGCGTCCTGTGCAGTTTGAATATCCAAGAATGTTTGAGAAACAGCGTATGTTCATTGAACTAGTTTTTTGTTTTTGTTTTAAGCAAACAGGATCTTGCTCTGTCACCCAAGCTAGAATGCAGTGGCATGATCATGGCTCACTGCAGCCTCAACCTCAAAGGCTCAGTGATCCTCCCTGCTCAGCCTCCTGAGTAGCTGGTACTGTAGATGACTGACACCATGTCCAACTTTTTTTTTTTTTTTTGTAGTGACAGGATCTTACTATATCATCCAGGCTGGTCTCAAATTCCTAGGCTTAAGTGATCCTCCTTTCCTGGCCTCCTAAAGTGCTGGGATTATGGGAGTGGGCCACCACCTCTGGCCTGAACTGATTTTTAAAGGGAGGAATCCAGGGCTCTTATCTGTTGAGCAGGGAATGTGAGCTGATGGTCAGAGCGGAAATGCACAGAGGTCCGGCGCTAGAGAAGATGTGATAGCCAACTCCTTACGAGGAAGTGAGGCGGAAGACAGGTTTTTAGAGTTTTATGAAGCTCAGTCTGGGCAGTGCTATAAATACCCTTTCTCATTTTCCTTGAGATCATCAGCCCCATCTGTATTACTTCCTAATAGTTTGCAAAATTGATCTATTTGGGGCAGGGGCACTGGCCCGAGTGCTGAGCTCAGCCTCAGAGAAGGCACAGGATAAGCTGAGGATTACATTGAGATGTTTGCTTTGCCTGGGGTTCACCAGGTGCCAGCTTTTCCTCTGCATTAGACAGATTGTTGATTTCAAACAACAGAAATTAACTCTGGCTTTCTTCAGTGGAGAAGGAATTGAGAAAGAATATTGGGGACTGGACAGGGCAGGAATCAAGGCAGTTGCAGTAGGTCAATCAACAGGAAGACCCACAATGAATTTTAACAGGAAGCATCTGTCTAGGATGCCACCACTACCACCGCCAGGAAGAAATTAACCACCCTGCGGCTTTGCCTCACTCCCTGCAGATTTAGAGTCCAATTAGCTCAGCCCAGTCAGATGTGTATACATCCTGCCTGCCAGGGGAGCACAGGGAACTGTTGTGAGAGGCAAGGAACCGCGTTCCAACAATTACTACACACATGGGGTGGGAGGGGGTGGATTCTGCTTGTAATTCCGCTTGCAGAAGCAGGAGGCCACAGTCATTAAAGGTACTAGCTCTGGGATCAGATAGCCTGGATTTGAAGTCAAGCTTGGCCATTTTCTTGCTTAATGTGCCTGGATAAGTCACTTTAACTCTCTGCTTTTCAATTTCCTTGCCTATGAAATGAAGCAAAAACAGTCCTTACCTTAAAATAGCATTATGGGCTGGGTGCAGTAGCTCACTCCCGTAATCCCTGCACTTTGAGAGGCAGAAGTGGGAGGATTGTTTGAGGCCAGAAGGTTGAGGTTACGTGAGCTACAGTCACACCACTGCACCCTAGCCCGGGCAACGGAGCGAGACCCGGTTTCTAAAAGAACCCAAAAAGCTTCATTATAAGAAGAAAAAAATTAATTTAATTAAAACATTTAAAGCATCATTATGAAGATTAAGGGTTAAAGCCCTCAAAACATTGTTAGGGCCAAAAATTGTTAGCAACTTGTATCAGTTTCCTTGTGGCTACCACAAAAACTGTCTTGGTTAGGAAAACAGAAATGTACTCTGTCACCATCTGGAAGCTAGAAATGTAAAGTCAAGGTGTCAGCAGGACTGCACTCCCTCTGGAGGCTGTAGCAGGCATTCTGTTCCCTGCTGCTTCCAGCTTCTGGTGGACCCTGGCATTGCTTAGTCTGTGGCCACATCACTCCAATCTCGGCCTCTGCCTTCATGTGGACTTCTCCTCCTCTGTCTTCTTGTCTTCTGTCTCTTATATGAACACGTGCACTCCACTGAAGGCTTATCCAGATGATCCAAGATGATCTCATCTTGAGAGCCTTACTTAATTGCATCTGCCAAGACCCTTTCTCCAAATAAGGTCACATTCACAGGTACTAGGTGGACATATTTTTAGGGGGCCATCATTCAACCAACTACACAGCTCTCTGCTTTCGTCCCCAAATTGAAAAAGGAGTAGAATGCTGGATAATGGAGGCAGTAGACCCTTTATTTATGTTCTATTGATAATCCTTGAGGGAATTAGGAGTTGGGGGTGGGGTGGTTTGCATGGCCTGAGCCAGGCACATGAATCTGTATCATCAACATGGTTTTGATCAGAGGTCAGAAGGATGTTTTAGTGCTCAAGGAAGAAAGACTCTAGTGGACCAAATGTGGAGAAATGACAGATCGCTCTCAAAACATACTGCTTCGTACCTTAAGACCCGAGCTGTCACTTCCTACCTTAAGACCCAAGCAGCTGGATGATGGAAGGTTTTTCATCCATAGCTAAGGCAACTGAAGGACCTGAGGTTCTAACTTCTGAGATATTCTCAGTGGTAAAACATTAGCACCTCTCATGTGGCAATAAACTTTACTATTGTGCAAAGCCAGCCCAGTGTGCTGGGCAGATATGATTCCCCTAAGGAATCATAGGAAAGGCCTAAGGCCCAGATTTTGTTCTGCTTGTACCCTCCTTGGTGGTGGCACAAGGGAGAGAATCTGAAGCCTTTCAGTCAAAACATCAGGGGTCGACTAGGCATGGTGGCTCACACCTGTAATTCCAGCACTTTGGGAGGCTGAGGTGGGAAGATCACCTAGGGTCGGGAGTTTGAGATCAGCCTGGACAACATGGTAAAACCCTGTCTCTACTAAAAATACAAACACTAGCCAGGTGTGGTGGTGCACACCTGTAAACTCAGCTACTTGGGAGGCTGAGGCAGGAGAATCACTTGAACCAAGGAGTCAGAGGTTGCAGTAAGCTGAGATAGCACCACTGCACTCCAGCCTGGGTGACAGAGTGAAACCCTGTCTCAAAAAAAAAAAAAAAGTGAGGAGTCATCAGGTGCAGCTGCCTTCACTTTGTACCATCAGGCCCATTCTATCTTTGGTACATGGTACCATGCACTTCTACCTTCAGGAGACAGTCTTGGTTGTTTCTCTACTTCCGCGTGTGTGTGTGTGTGTGTGTGTGTGTGTGTGTGTGTGTTTTCTCCGTAAGAATATGTACGTTCTTCCAGAATAAGGAACCCTACCTCCCACTGAGTCTATCTTCCACCCCACCCACCCCCGAGCAGCAGACTCTGAGACAGAAGTTTCAGTACACACTGTTGATTTGGAAAGTGATCCCACTAGGGGAGTTGGGAAATGAGACAGGGAAGAGAAGGAAGCCAATTTTGTGTGTTGCTGAGTGGGTTTTCACTGCAGACAACTGGGAACCTTCAGAAGACTGTGCAGAACCTACCAGGGTTAAGCCCCACAAGGGGCAAGGAAGCTGATGCTTACCCTCCAATGCTCATTCATCATCAGCTGGGTCTGCTCTTGGGAGTATCAACTCCTGAGCACTTGCAGCCCAACATGTGTGCGAAGGAGAAAACCCTCAGGCAGAGGATCACAGAGGACTTCGTAGGCGTGTAAGGAAGTCAGGGCCAACAGGATGTGGGGGAAGCACGAGGCTTATGATTGTGGGCTTTGCAGTTAGAAAGTCCTGGATGCGAATTTTGGTTTAGCCAGTTGTGAGATTCTGGCAAGTTCTTTTTCTCTCTGAAGCTCATTTGCCTCCTTTGTAAATTAGGGATAATAATAGTCTACCTCACAAGGTTTTGATTCAAAATGAAACACTTACATGAAATGTTCAGTACATGCCTGGTGTGTGGGAAGCACCTGTGACTAGTAACTGCCTTGTGCCATTTTAAGATCAGCACAGGACCAGCACTGATAGCTGTTGCTTGAACTGACTTTGAAATCTCAGTGAATGCTGGCACAGTGCATTATGTTGTGTACACATTTTCATATCATGATTTTGACAGATTTAATAGACCACATGCTTTTGTTCTTTTCTCTTTTTTTTTTTTTGGTAGCTCTTTGTGGTTTTAACTTGAGTCTCCCTAATAACTAATGATGTCAAAACTGTTCTCATGTGCTTATTTGCCATATATATATATATATATATTTTTTTTTTTTTTTTTTGTGACAGAATCTTGCTCTGTTGCTTAGGCTGGAGTGCAGTAGCACCATCTCGGCTCACTACAACCTCTGCATCCTGGGTTCAAGCAGTTCTTGTCTCAGCCTCCCAAGTAGCTGGGATTATAGGCACCCACCACTAGGCCCAGGCAATTTTTGTATTTTTAGTAGAGATGGCATTTCACCATGATGGCCAGGCTGGTCTCGAACTCCTGACCTCAAGTGATCCACCCACCTTGGCCTCCCAAAGTGCTGGGATTACAGGCGTGAGCCACCGTGCCCACCACCAGCTGCTTTTGATACATCCTGGAACGTAAGTATCTATTGGGTGTCAGATTGTAACTATGCTCCTGGGTGCACAGCCCCTTGCCTGTCAGGGTTTTGGTGCACAGAAAGCTAAGATATAAAGAGGGGAGGTATTCAGCTATTCAGAGGGGTTGAGAGACCAAGGAGAAGAAACGAGAGGCAGATCGTAGAGGAGACCCTCCCTTGAGGCTGCCCATCATTGTAGACAGATGGTTACTAAGGAGGAAGAGCCTGCATCATCTGGTGGTTGCTACAGGTGTGTCTGGCAGCTAAAAGTCAGACAGCTCAGGAAAAGGACTGTACCTTCCCACCCTTCTAAATGTCAAGAGCAAGAGAAGGGCTCCCTGTGAAAGGCTTCTTAAAACAGAACTAGCCTCAAGCATGATCCAGATATTAATCCTAACTTAATCTTGCATCACATAAGGATTCTACTGAGCATAAAGGTCTTCAAACATAATATTCTTTGAATCCCAGTCTCCTCTGGGCATCACAATGCTAGTTGTCTCAGCCTAGATTCTCTAGAAAACAGAGCTGGAGGCAAATGATTATACACTAATATTTTATTGGGAAGTGCAGTCCCAGGGATGCTAGAGTGAGGGGAAACAGGAATGAGGTCAGGAATGAATGACAGCAAATATAAGAAGGTGCATGCCAAGTTGGCATGGAAAGCGACCGATTGCTCCAATTTGTCACTGTCCTCCGACAGGTTGTACACACATCTTAGAACAGTGTGAGCTCATTGGGAAGATTATCAGAGTTTATCCTTTCCAATAAGTTCTCCCAATTCATCATTTGACCAGCTCCTGTCCCTCACTGATCAAAGTGTTAACCGCCCTGCTCACTTCCAGGTCACACATGTTGGGGTCTAGGCCATCTGGTGTCTCAGCAGCAACAGAGATGCCTTAGGGCAGGAGAGAAGAAGAGAGTCCTGAGTATAGGAGGCAAAGTCAGCCATGGGGCAAGAGCTATTGGGTCGTGCTCAAGCAGGTGGTGTCAAAAACTCTCTCCTTGACCAAACTCTAGCCAGGCTCCTTGGAGTTTTTCGTCAACAAGTCCCCACCTTTGGGCATGTCCTCAAGATCCCTTTCTTTTTTTTGAGACAGGGTCTTGCTCTGTCACCCTGGCTGGAGCGCAGTGGTGTGAACTTGGTTCACTGCAGCGTCTGCCTCCTGGGTTTAAGTGATTCTCCTGCCTCAACCTCCTCAGTAGCTGATTACAGGCATGCACCATCATGCCCAGCCAATTTTTTGTATTTTTTAGTAGAGACGGGGTTTCACCATGTTGGCCAGGCTGGTTTCAAACTTTGGACCTCAAGTGATCTATGCACCTCAGCCTCCTAAGGTGCTGGTAATACAGGAAATACAAAGTGCCACAGCTGGCCAAGAGCCCAATTTTATCGAGAATCCTACTGTGTTTCTCTGTCCCATTTATTGAGTGACCCAAAAGGCTACCAGTTTTGAGTGGGGTCCAGAACAGGAGAAGGTTCTACAGTAGGTCCAGGCAGCTGTGCAAGCTGCTCTGCCATTTGGGCCATATGACCCAGCAGATCCAATGGTGCTTGAGGTGTCAGTGGCAGGTAGGGATGCTGTTTGGAGCCTTTGGCAGGCCCCCATAGGTGAACTGCAATGGAGGCTTCTAGGATTTTGGATTTAAGCCCTGCCATCATCTGCAGATAACTACTCTCCTTTTGAGAGACAGCTCTTGGCCTGTTACTGGGCTTTGGTAGCAACTGAACATTTGACTATGAGTCATCAAGTCACCATGCAACCTGAACTGCCTATCATGAAATGGGTGCTTTCTAACCCATCTAGCCATAAAGTGAGTCATGCACAGCAGCATTCCGTAATCAAATGGAAGTGGCATATACGTGATCAGGCTTGAGCAGGTCCTGAAGGCACAAATAAGTTACATTAGGAAGTGGCTCAAATGCCCATGGTCTCCACTCCTGCCTTCTCACCCCCAGCCTGCCCTGATGGCCTTGTGGGGAGTTCCCTATGATCAGCTAACAGAGGAAGAGAAGACTAGAGCCTGGTTCACAGATGGTTCTGCCTGATATGCGGGCACCACCTGAAAGTGGACAGCTGCAGCACTACAGCCCCTTTCTAGGACATCCCTGAAGGACAGCAGTGAAGGGAAATCTTCCCAGTGGGCAGAACTTTGAGCAGTGCACCTGGTTGTGCACTTTGCATGGAAGAAGAAATGGTCCGATGTGCAATTATATACTGAGTCATGGGCTGTATAGCCAATGGTTTGGCTGGATGGTAAGGGACTTGGAAGAAGGATGATTGGAAAATCTGTGACAAAGAAATCTGGGCAAGAGGTATGGACCTCTCTGAGTGGTCAAAAACTGTGAAGATATTTGTATCCCATGTGAGTGCTCACCAACAGATGACCTCAGCAGAGAAGGATTTTAATAATAAAGTGGATAGTATGACCCGTTCTGTGGACACCACTCGGCCTCTTTTCCCAGCCAACCCTGTTATCACTCAATGGGCCCGTGAACAAAGTGGCCATGTGGTAGGGATGGGCTCAGCAACATGGACTTCCACTCACCAAGGCTGAACTGGCTACAGCCAGTGCTGAGTGCCCATTTTGCCAGCAGTAGAGACCAACACTGAGCCCTCAATATGGCACCATTCCTCGGGGTGATCAACCAGCTACCTGGTGGCAGGTTGATTATATTGGACCTCTTCCAATCATGTGAAGGGCAGAGGTTTGTCCTCACTGGAATAGACACTTACTCTGATATGGGTTTGCCTATCCTACATGCAATACTTCTGCCAAGACTGCCATCTGTGGACTCACGGAATGCCTTATCCACCATCATGGTATTCCACACAGCATTGCCTCTGACCAATGCGCTCACTTTACAGGGAAGAAGTGTGGCGGTGAGCTCATGCTCATGGAATTCATTGGTCTTACCATGTTCCCCATCATCCTGAAGTAGCTGGATTGACAGACTGGTGGAATGGCTTTTTGAAGTTACAATTACAACACCAACTAGGTGACAATACTTTGCAGGGCTGAAGCAAAGTTCTCCAGAAGGCCATGTATGCTCTGAATCAACGTCCAATGTATGGCACTGTTTCTCCCATAGCCAGGATTCACTGGTCCAGGAATCAAGGGGTGGAAGTGGAAGTGGCACCACTCACCATCACCCCTAGTGATCCACTAGCAAAATTTTTGCTTCCTGTTTCCGCGACATTACATTCTGTTGGCCTAGAGGTCTTAGTTCCAAAGGGTGGAATGCTACCGCAAGGTGACACAACAACGATCCCATTAAACTGGAAGTTAAGTGTGCCACCTGGACACTTTGGGCTCCTCCTACCTTTAAGTCAACAGGCTAGGAAGGGAGTTACAGTGTTGGCTGGGGTGATCGACCCAGACTATCAAGATGAAATCAGTCTACTACTCCACAACGGAGGTAAGGAAGAGTATGCATGGAATACAGGAGATCCATTAGGGCGTCTCTTAGTGTCACTATGCCCTGTGACTAAGGTCAGTGGGAAGCTACAACAGCCCCATCCAGGCAGGACTACAAGTGACCCAGACCTTTCAGGAACGAAGGTTTGGATCACTCCACCAGGAAAAAATCCACGATCTGCTGAGGTGCTTGCTGAAGGAAAAGGGAATACAGAATGGGTAGTAAAAGAAGGTAGTCATCAATACCAGCTATGATCACGTGACCAGCTGCAGAAACAAGGACTGTAATTGTCATGAGTATTTCCTCCTTCTTTTGTTAAAAACACGTTTATGCATGTGTACACTTGTACTACGAAAATATCTTCATTTTATTTCTTTTCTCCTTTATCATGTGACAAGATTTATTGAGTTCACATCAGCATTTAACTATTTGGGTTGGGGATTGGTGAATTTCCAGTTGTATTACGTTAGGTGTAATTATGATCTTATTATGGTCTTTATTTGAAGATTATGTATGATCTCAGGAGATGTGTATGGGTTCAAGTTGACAAGTGGTGGACTTGGGATGGTTAATACTGAGTGTCAACTTGATTGGATTGAAGGATACAAAGTATTAATCCTGAATGTGTCTGTAAGGGTGTTGCCAAAGGAGATTAACATTTGAGTCAACAGGCTGGGAAAGGCAGACCTACTCTAAATCTGGGTGGGCACAATCTAATCAGCTGCCAGCTCAACTAGCATAAAAAGCAGGCAGGAAAATATGAAAAGAGAGACTTGCTGGCCGGGTGCCGTGGCTCACGCCTGTGATCCCAGCACTTTGAGAAGCCAAGGCGGGCAGATCACGAGGTCAGGAGATCCAGACCACGGTGAAACCCCGTCTCTACTAAAAATACAAAGAAATTAGCCGGGTGTGGTGGCAGACACCTGTAGTCCCAGCTACTCGGGAGGCTGAGGCAGGAGAATGGTGTGAACCGGGGAGGCAGAGCTTGCAGTGAGCTGAGATTGTGCCACTGCACTCCAGCCTGGAAAAGAGAGACTGGCCTAGCCTCCCAGCCTTCATCTTTCTCCTGTGCTGGATGGTTCCTGCCCTTGAACATCAGACTCCAAGTTCTTCAGTTTTGGAACTTGGACTGGCTCTCCTTGCTCCTCAGCCTGCAGATGGCCTATTTTGGGACCTTGTGATTGTGTGAGTTAATACTGAATAAACTTCGCTTTATATATATATATATATATATATTACACATACATATATATATAAAGGGTATATATATATATATACACATACATATTCCATTAGTTCTGTCCCTCTAGAGAACCCTGACTAATACACCTACAAAGTCAATTTGGCCAGAATCCCTCACTCTCCATATCCAATCACCCTCCTCATCTGGCACCATACCAGATGATGTCTGATCCCTCTGGCCTGCCTTCAGCAAGAATCCCATTATGTCAGTTTAGTGAAGAATTACCTTACCCTCAATGATTTTCCACCCACCAACTTCTCGCTGGCTATAAATCCCCACCCTTCCTTGTTGCGTTTTCAGAGCTGAGAAAGAAAAGGAACTTTTTATCTGAGGAATGCCCGTCCATTAAAAACCCCGGCCCAGAGAAGCACTGAAACGTGACAGAAGGCTCATATCACCCGCCCTCCTTGAGCTAAATAATCTGCCTGCTACATGGACTCTAGACTGAGTGTCCTCAGCAAGAAGCTATAAGTTAACCTAACAATGCCTCACACTGGACACCATGACCCATACCCTACAGTTCAACAATATAGTGTCAATTACTCGTCAATGTTATTTCTGCAAACCAGTGAGAATTCTTGAGGGACAACCTTCGTAATCTCTCCCTCTTTGAATTTGCCCTTTTTTCTTTAAAAACACCAGCCTCTCCTTTATTCTCCAGAGCATTTCCCAGCGTTTCCCAGACTGCAGTCCTCAACTTTGTCCCGAGTAAACTCAACTGTGTTAATTTTACCTCCGTTTCTTTCTTTAAGTAGACAGGGTTGAACCCAATCTCTCTCCCCTACTGCAAAACCCCATCATAGCAGTCACCTGAATAAGGTGTGCCTTCTCGCCTTTCATGAGTGTCAGAATAGTTTTTCTTTAACAGTGATCAGAGCACAGAGTGGTGAGTCCAATATGCAGGAGAGGTGCCTGATACACTAGTCTGAGACCTATTTCCATAGGAAATACTGGACTCTGAGTAATAATTAAAGCCTTTTTTTTTCAAGCATTTGCTTTGCAACCAGACACTTTTCTAGGCTCTTTATCCTATTAGCTTATTTAGTACCATTTTCAGAAAAGGAGACCCAGGCACCAAGAGTTTAAGTTATCTAATGCAAGATCACTCAGCAAGTAACTGCTGGAGCCTGAATCTCAACCCTGGTAGACCAGCTTCACAGCCTGTTGTCTAACTCATTACACTTAATAGACACAGAACAACATAACAGCATACAGGACACCCTGGTCCAGTCCCCTACCAGCCACAGGATCCAGGGCAAGGAAGGCAATCTCTGTGACCTAGGTTCATTCATCTGTACAATGCAAATGAGCATACGTCGGAATTTTACAAGCACACACATTTTGAAACAAGTCACAGAACGTGCTCGCTTCCGTGCCTGACTCTGAATAAACACACACTCATTTTATGTGTTGTTCTTATTATCATTATTACCAATCACTTTTAAGTGCTCTCTTTTACCTGAAATGGTGCTCACTGAATTGAAGGCAACTTCTTGGTACAAAGAATCACAATGAGCTGTTTCAAGTTTCAATTTTCGTCACCTTTGCCTCCAGAGCAGCACACACATATACAAAGTGCTGTAAGGATTAGCCACGGAGCATGCAGCGACTCCGTCTCCTTCCTGTGAAATCCAAATTGAGTGAGCTGAGACGCCCCAGGGACAGAAGAGAGATGTTTGGATAATTGCTGATCATTCACAGGCATAAAATAAACCTTTGAAGGAGACCTCATCCTTATACTAGATTATCATAATGCTTAAACGAAATCTTCTGACTTTAAAAATGTCTTGTAAATTTGGTTTGAATGCTTGTATTAGGTTTAATATCATCTTACTTTTCTGTTTTATGAATCATGTCAGTTTTTCTCTGGAGCTTGAAAGAACTGCTATCCATTAACCGAACGAAAAGTCGTTAAGCAGGTCGGTCATCTTGTCACATACTAGGGAGACGCTTACCCTACCCGGGGTTTGTTTCATGTGCTTATTTGGGTATGGGACAAGGACAGATTAATCCCACAGCTGACCCTTAGCCCTGCCCCCTCTTGAAACCCTCCTGAGGCTATCCCCAGAATGTTCCTTATCAGAATACGCATCACTCTCCTCTGTCCATGGTAGCTGATTTTTGCATAGCCACACATCAGTAGTTTATTGATTGACTGAGTGTAAAAGGAAAGGTTCCACAAAGGTAAATTGTTCGGCTAAATGGAGCTTATCCTTGTAAGCAACACATTTAAAATTTTTAATTATATTTGAAAGAAATGTTGCTAGGAGGTATGTGCCCAGGTCAAATAATTTGGTTATGAGTGACAAAAAACCTCCTCAGACTGGCTTAGGTAAAATGGGGTTTATGGAGCAGATAGAGGGGTGTCTCATGGAATCCAAGAACAAAAAGTGACCAAGATTTCTAAGAAGAAGGAAAATCATCACACACTCGCTGGTCCAACGGTACTCCTGGGGAATGCACTGTCACCCTGGCTGGAGTGCAGTGGCACAATCACAGCTCATTGCAGCCTTGACCTCTCAGGCTCAAGTGATCTTCCCACCTCAGCCTCCCAAGTACCTGTGTGTGCCACCATGCCAGCTAATTTTTGTATATTTTGCAGACACAGGGTTTTGCCATGTTGCCCAGGCTGGTCTCAAACACCTGGGCTCAAGTGATCCTTCTGCCACGGCCTACCAAAGTGCTGAGATTACAGGCATGAGCGAGCCGCCACAGCTGGCCCTCATTTTCCCCTTTTTAAGAACTCTATGAGTTAGATTTCGTCAACTTCCATATTCCAGGTATAGAAACAGGAACTCAGAAAGGTTGCTATGTCCCTAGGTCACACAGCTGGTAGCAGGTGCTAGAGCTGGGAGTCAAACCTAAGCCTCCCAAAGTGCTAGGATTACAGGCATAAGCTACTGCACCTGGTCTCTGATTCCTTTTTTTTTTTTTTTTTTTGAGATGAAGTGTCTGTCACCCAGGCTGGAGTACAGTGGCACAATCTTGGCTCACTGTAACCTCCGCCTCCTGGGTTCAAGTGATTCTCCTGCCTCAGCCTCCCAAGTAGCTGGGATTACAGGAGCCCACCACCACGCCCAGCTAATTTTTGTATTTTTAGTAGAGACACGGTTTAAACATGTTGGCCAGGCTGGTCTTGAACTCCTAACCTCAAGTGATCCACACTCGTTGGTCTTCCAAAGTGCTGGGATTACAGGCGTGAGCCACTGCACCTAGCCCAGCCTCTGATTCTTGATTAACAAACCATAATAGTCACAATTCAGGGTCCTAATCAGTCATCTGTGAGGCAGGAAGCAGTGTTTGGGCACCAGCTCTGGCTCAAACCCACACTGCAAAATTAAACATTTGTCAGTGGTTCTTAAGCAAGGATGAGGGAAGTTCTATCTCAAGGGAGTATTAGGAAATAGATGAGGGCATTGTTGATTGTCACAGTGACTTGGAGGAGGGCCACTACTGACATTTAGTACATAGGAGCCAGGGGCACTTAATGTCCTCCACTGTATGCAACAGCCCCACAAATGAATTGTTCTCACCTCACATCCCTCCCTCGCTCAACCCACCAAATGCCAATAGTGTTCATACTAAGAAACACAGAATCCCAGGGAGCTTCATTTCACTTTCCGAAAGGAGTAGCTTTAGCTCTTGGGGCCGCTACAGTTTTTAAACTCTGTGGCCTAACCATGACTGCGTGATATCTTGGTACAGAGAGGCCCTCTGGTCGTGATTTGTGCTGCTAGGCAAACATTCTGATCATCCCCATTCTGGACACATGGAAGGGTAGGAGCAATGTGACCAGCAGTGGGCAATGAGCTGTGAGCCAGAGAGCACGCCCGTTCTGCAATGAACAATGAATTGTCAATGAACAATCCGCAAAGGTGCTCTTTTCTCCTGGCCACAGCAGGAGACGTTGTAACAATGGCTGCTCCAGGAGTCTGGGTCCTAGAGGGAAGACAGTGATAATTCAGAGTAGAACCTCCTGCCTCTCAGTGATGAACATGAGTATAGGTGAAAAATAAACCTTCATTATGTTAAGTCACTGAGGTGTGGGGAACTCTTTGTTACTGCAGCAAACCCAGCCAGTCCTGGCAAATACAGGCTCTCAGAATTGCTATGTGCCAGGAACTCTTAAGTACTTAACAGTATTAACTCATTTAATTCTTACAACTTTATGAAGTAGATGCTACTATCATCCTTCCTCACTGTATAGATGAGAAAACTGAGGAACAGAGAGGTTAAGTTGCTCACTGAAGTGACAGTAAGTGATGGTGCTGGGATTTAAACCCAGGCAGTCTGGTTTCAGAGCCATATCTTAACTACAATACTGTTCTGCCTCTTGAGTTTTATGTAGCAGGTGCTTCTACGCTAAATGACTTTAAACTACTGTGCTTCAGTTATCTAATTTCTGCTTTCAACGTTGTTAACAATTTTGATTCTTTATTCATGTTGGTTGTCACTTTTTGCCACTGTCATCATACCTGCCGCTAGCAATAACTCCTTCTTTTTTCTCTTCTAATATGCTGTTTCTAATCCATTACGGACTAGGAAACCAGATAATTAAGCTTGTTATGCACGTTATAATTGTGACTAATTGAGCCCAGCCACATTGATAGTCAACGTCACTCTATCGCACCTCCACCCACCTTGCTCAAGCTCTTATAATTGTGTGATTGGTGGCTCTTGTATCTTCCCCTCTAGAGAGCATGCTCTTTTGAGGAAAGGTAATGAGCTCAATTCACCTTCATGTCTCTCTGTCCCCTTCCCCCAGCACCCAGCACAATGCTTTGCATATGTTAGGTGGCTAATAAATATCTGGAAGACTATTAAGTAATTAGGTTCTGAGTAATGGCCCAAAAGCTTGCCTGTAAGTTAATTAGATGGGCTTTGCTACTAGCCTGTGGGACATCTGTTTTAGCTGTCTAGAGGCCTTTGGGATTTTCTCAGTTGTGACTTGGATACTTAAGATTATAGGACAAAGAGATCAATGGATTCCTTCATTTAGTCTCTCGGTAGTTGTTTATTGAGTTTCTACCATAATATTAAAAATACTAGCAGCTTATATGTCCTGGATATTTACCACGGGCAAGGTAATATTTGAAGCACTTTATAAGTGTTAATTTATGTTACACGCACAACAATCCAATTAGGTAGGGACTGTTGTCATCATCCCAAAGGGTGAAGAAAATGAGGCACAGAAAGCAACTTTCCCAAGGCCTCATGGCTACTGAGAAGTGGAGTTAGACTAGTCAGGTGCTGGACCTATAGGAGGACAAGACAGAGAAGACATTTACCCTCAGGAGGTTGACATTTTTGTGGGAAGGCCAGATATGAAACAAATAAGCATATAAATCTACTAACTGATTATAGGCTGTGATAAGTGTTCTGAAAAGAATAAGCAGTGTGCTATAATAGAACATAAAGCAAGGGACATAGGAGTGTGGTCCCACAGGGTGTCTAGGAGTGGGTGCATTAGCTTATCTATTGTTGGATAAAAAACTACCCCAAAAATGTAGTCCTTAAAATAATAGACCTTTACTATCTCCCAGTTTCTATGGGTGAGGGATTTGTGAGAGGCTCATCTGGGTAGTCCCAGCTTGGAGTTTCCCACCAGATTGTAGTCAAGATGTTGCCTGGCTGCAGCTGCAGTCATCCAAAGGCTCGACTGGGGCTAGTGGATCTGTTTCCAAGATGATTCATTATATCAAACAGGATTCTCTCAGACAAGCAGAACCGGTAGCAAAGATATAGATCACAGAGTTGGGGGGCTGGTTATAAACCTCTTTCCAGGTATAAAGCTCTCCCTACATCTGATGCCAGACCTTGAAATCCACAAAACAAGCAATCAGGAAGGAAAGGCCACAAGCAAATGGAAACCCCACCAGCACAAGCTAGAGCCCCACAAGGATAGACTGAAACTCATGTTCTTGGTGGTGAGGCCATCCTACAGAGGTTGGGCCTTTGTTCCAGATCTGAACACACACACCTGGCCCAGCTCCTGCATCACATCAGCAAGGTGAGTCAGCAGGTGAGTAACAACATATTTGCAATACAAAATTGCTGTTGCCCCCACTACCACTACCCCCTACTCCAAGTCACTGAGAATCTCCCTCATGGCCAACCCTAACTGGAAACATACAAATAAGGGGATTCTGTAGTTCAGCCTAGTTAAGCTGACACACTGCAAACCCATCACATCATGACACTCACTCCAGTGGCTCTTAAAGGCCTCAGTTCCTCCTCAGCTGTTGGCAGAAGGCCCAGTCCCTCACCACGTTGGCCTCTCATTAGGGCTGCTTGAGTGTCCTCATGACACGACAGCGACAGCTGGCTGCTCCCAGAGTGAATGGCCCAGAAAGAGAATGAGGAGAAGCCTGCAATGCCTTTGATAGCCTAGTCTTGGAAGTCGCCTATTGTCACTTCTCCAGTATTCTATTCATTACAAGTGGGTCATTGAGTTCAGAACACATGCAAGGGGAGGACAATTAGGCTCCACCTTTTGAAGAGAGGAGGGTCAAAGATTTACGGGTGTATTTTAAAACCAGGAGACAGTATTTAAGCTATGGGGAAGGCAGCAATTTGAAGAGCCAGAGAAGAGTGTTTTGGGGCAGAGGTGACATCAAGAGACCCTGAAGGGTTTGATGTGTGTCTTTTGCTGTGTGTTTGTTTGCTGTCCTCTTAAGGTCAGCGTGACTACAGCCTCATGAGCCAGCCCCTGGGGAAAGCTGCCTAACATGAGGCTGGGCCTCCTCAATTGTGAGGAGCAATTTGTGTTTTATTCCAAGTGCAACAAGACATCACCATGAGGTCACAAGAAGAGAGACACAGTCTGGTTTGCATTTGTGAGGTATTGCTGTGGCTGCTTTATGGGGAGTGGGTTGGAGGAGGATAGAGTAGATGCAGTGAGCCCAGAAGGGGGATCAAAACACCGTGCCTGTTCTTGTTCAAGCTCTGTTGTTTATTTGGTGAATTCTTGTAAGCTTTCTGAACCCCTTTTGTCAACTGTAAAATGAGGTGACTACTCCTTGCACACCTCCCTGGACCACTGCAGGACTCACAAAGAGAATGTATGTAGAGACGCACTGCAAAATGCAAAATGTTCTGCAATGCAGCCAGAGAACTTTTGCCTGACTTGCTCTGGGTTAATACCACTTCCAGAGTTAGGTATTTTAACTCCAAAAGAGCACAATCATCAGGAGAAGCCCATTTTTAGCTTCAGTGTATCTATTTGTACAATTGCTACTCGACACTTCAACAGAGTTGATACCCACCTAAGTATTTAAGTGATCAAGAACCATCACATCATTGGGGGCAATGCTGTGAGATCACTGTAACATCGCTGATCCGTGAGATCACTGTAACATCCGTGCAATCATTCATGACAACTCATACCACCTGGCCATGTGGCATCGCCTGGCTTAAGTTAGTGTCCTGGAGGCAGAGCCTAAGATGGGGACTTTTGGGCAGATGGTCTATGGAGGTGGCAGCAGAGTTAGGGAAGCAGGATCAGGCAGGAGAGCGAGCAGGCAGATGGTGGTTTCAGGAGGGAACTGGCCTGAGCATGATCCTCTGGGGAGCTCTGGAGCATAAAGCATGAATGGCAGAGGTTATCCTGCCCAGAGGCAAGAAGGCTTGGCTGGTATACAACATCCTCTTCCCATGATTGGAATAATCTCTTGTAGTTTAACACGTCACCGCAAGAACTAATGACTTAAAACAACAGTCATCTACTTGTACACAGATGTTCATAGCAGTATTATTCACAATAGCCGGAAGGTGAAAGCAATGCAGGTGTCCATTGCCAGGTGAAAGGATAATCAAAATGTGGTATATACATACTATGGAATATTATTTAGCCTTAAAAAGGAAGAAAATTCTGACATGCTACAACATGGATGAACTTGGAAGGCATTATGCTAAGTCAAGTAAGCCAGTCACAAGAAGGCGAATATCGTATGAGTCTACTTATATGAGCTGCGTAGAGTGGTCAAATTCATGGAGATGAAAAGTAGAATGATGGTTGACTGGAGGGAGGAAGGAATGGGGAGTTGTTTAATGGCTATGAAATCTCAGTTTTACAGGATGAAAAAGCTGATTGGTTATACAACAATGTGAATATCCTTAACACTACGTATCTACTTAACTGTACACTTAAAAATGGTTACAATGATAAATTCCCCATTATGTGGGATTTTTTATTTTGTTTTTGTTTTGGAGACAGGGTCTTGTTCTGTCACCCAGGCTGGAGTGTTAGTGGCAGGATCACGGCTCGCTATAGCCTTGAATTCCTGAGCTGAAGCAATTCTTCTGTCTCAGCCTCCCAAGTAGCTGGGACTACAGGCACACACCACCATGCCTAGCTAATGGTTTTTTTTGTTTGTTTGTTTTTGCTTTTGTTTTTTTCTTGTAGAGACGGGGATCTCATTATGTTGCTCAGGCGGGTCTCGAACTCCTGGGCTCAAGAGATCTGCCTACCTTGGCCTCCCAAAGTGCTAGAATTACAGATGTGACCCACTGTGCCCAGCCTTGTTATGTGTATTTTGCCACAATTAAAATAAAAAATAAAATTTTAAACAACAGTAATCATTTATTATCTGTCACTGTCTCTGTGGGTCACAAATTCGAGAGTGGCTCAGCTGGGCTGGGCCAGGCTGTTCTCAGTCAGAGTCTTTCACGAGGGTGCAGGCAGATGGCAGTTAGGGCTTTAGGCTGCCTTGAAAGTTTCTTCAGACACATGTCTGGTAGCTGGTCTGAGAAGACTCAAACAGCTGGGGCTCCTTGGGGGTCTCTGTCTCACTGTGGTGGCTTCCCAGTCACTGAGCTTCTTACATCCCGGCTCAGACTCCAAGGCACATGTCCTGAGGGACAGACAGAGACAGAGAGGCAGGCCGAAGCTGTATCGTTGCTTACAATCTAGTTTGGAAGGTACATTAGTCTCCTAGGACTGCTGTAACAAAGGACCACAAGCTGGGTCGTTTAAAACAACAGAAATTTGGTCTCTCAGAGTTCTGGAGGCCAGAAGTCTGAAATCCAGGTATTGGCAGAGCTGCACTCTCAAAGCTCCGGTGGAGAATCCTTCCTTGCTTCTTCCAGCTTCTGATGTTGCCAGCAATCCTTGGCACTCTGGCTTGTAGAAGCATCCCTGCAATCTCTGCCTCCATCTTCACGTGGCATTCCCGTGTGTGTGCGTGCCTCTATGTGTAAAATAACTGTTTTAACAACAGTTGTGAAGATGGAGTGAGTTAATGCTTGGGTGCGTAATAAATGTCCATTAAACATTAGCAACAGGCCGGGTGTGACAGCTCAGACCTGTAACTTTGGGAAGAAAAGGCAGTTGGATCACTTGAGCCCAGGAGTTCAAGACCAGCCAGGGCGACATGACGAAACCCTGTCTCCCTGTCTTTCTCCTTATAAAGACAAATTTCCCCCTCCTTCTCCATATAAAAACATGAGTCGCTGGATTAAAGCCCACCTTAATCCAGTATGACCTCGTTAAAACTTGATTACATCTGCAAAGACTTTATTTCCAAGTAAGATCACATCCATAGATATCAGAGGTTGAGACTTGAACATATCTTTTTAGAAGACACATTCAACCTACAACAGAAGGCATGCAGCCACTTCCACCTCATCCTCTTCCTTAGAATCCTGAAGTCTTTAATACTGGCTCACCTTCAAGGAAAGGGAATCTGCCTTTTGATGAGAAGAATGTCAAAGAATTTGCAGAGAGTGTGTAACTTCTCAGGCATCTAAGGAGCTGTGTCTCCTGCCAGCCATGCCCAGCCTTCAGAGACGGTGCAGGTGTGAGCTGTTAAACCAGCACTGCTGCAGCTGGGCAAGCTGGCCTGGTACCAGGCATTTGGGAGCAATGCTACAGGACACCTGCTACAGGAACGTGACAACCAGTCCTTTGCAGACCAGTGGATCAGCTCATCCCCTTCCATGGCGTGCTACAGCCAACTATTCTTCAATTATAAAAATGCATCACCTCTTAAGTAGAAAAATAGTTTTAAAAAATTTTTGAATAATCACATTTTTTGATACTGTTTAGACAGCTAAATAATAATACTTGCCCAATGAGAATATTTACAATGGGTCAATACTGTTCCAACTATTAACAGATTTAATCCTGACCATTGTAGGAGATTGATTCCATTATCATCCCTATTTTACAGATGAGAAGACTGAAGCCCAGAGAGGGTTACGTAACTTATCCAAGTTCACATGGTTGCTCAGTGGCAGAGATGAAGTTTGAAACTCAGCATCTGGATCCATAAATCTATGCTCTTAGTCTCACTACTGTACTGCTGTTCTAAAATAGAATCCAGTAAGGAAAAAAGCAAACCGAACTTGATCTTCTATTATATAATCATTTAGATTTATAATTGGATTTAAACATAGCCCCAAGAAATTAAGGACCAACAGGTCTACAGCTGCTTTCCCAAGAGGACTGTTACACTTAGGTATAACCACTTCTCCGAGAAGCAAGAGCCTGGGATAAGCCAAACCCAAGGCTGCCTGGGCAAGGTAGCATTGTCCTAGAAGAGCACATCTAATTGAGGCTCCAAATCCAGCATTAGCAAACCCTTCAGGTGTAATTAATCTGCAACAGAGAAGCTCTGCAGGGCAGTGTGAATTCTGCAAGCAGACCTTCTCTCCTGGTAGTTAGATGAGGTAAATCAACTAATTTCCCCAGTGAGATATGTTTTCTGTTGGACTTGTGCTTTCAATTATCCAGATGAAGAAAAATTCCATTTTGGAGGCTCTTTTCCAAATCCCAATTTTGTTCCTTATTCCCAACTCTTAACACTTCCTCTTCCCTAGCAGCTACCTAGGACCAGAGATTCTGATCTTTCTGCTTAGTGGAGTGTGTGTGTGTGTGTGTGTGTGTGTGTATGTGTGTGTGTGTGTCTTGGAGGCTGGGGGCAGTAGGCAGGGGTGGTGCAGCACCCTGAGCAGTCATGAACTGCCAGATAAAATGCCCTTGATCTGATGGTTTGCTTCAAACCATCACACTGCATCACTCGACAATCCGGCAGCCTCCAGCTGATGGATTTGCAGAAGCACTCAAGGATAATTGGCATTTTAATGGGAAAATGCCGTGTTCCCAAGTGTCAGAATAGCAATAAGATACCCCAAGGGCCATTAACACAGTTCTTGGGTAATTAAAGTTGCTCACCCATCAGTCTTGGTCTCAGAATCTATCCCATGCTTGCAGCAGGGCTTCTGAGGGTGCCCAATTCTTGCAAACCACTAAATTGGAACTCTAATGATCAAATGGCTTTTCCCATTCAAATGCACACATGCAAAAGACACTGAAGAGCAGTTGCACCTCCATCTGTCACTGCCATTCTTTTGTCTTCTCTTGCAGTAGGGCTGGGCTCAGGAGAGAACTGTGAGAACCATGGGTGATAGAAGGAATAATCCTTAACTGACTCTTCTGGTATCAACTTACAGAGGCCACATTTCAGAAGGTCATTTTGATCCAATGCATCGACTATTTATTTATAGTTTACAGATGCCAGATACAGGGTGTGTGGTACCCCTTGGCTTGGTGATTAGGGCTGGGGCTGTACTTTAACCTCCCTTCACCCCCTTGGCTGGGCATCTGGTGTCCACACAATTAGATGTGCTGGTCCTTGCTCATGTTTCTTTTTTTTTTTTTTTTTTGAGACAAGGTCTCACTCTATTGCCCAGGCTGTAGGGCAGTGGTGCGATCTTGGCTCACTGCACCCTCAACCTCCTGGGCTCAAGGGATCCTCCCACCTCAGCCTCCTGAGTAGCTGGGACTACAGGTGCATGCCACAACACCCGGCTAATTTATACATATATATATATATATATATATTTTTTTTTTTTTTTTTTTGTAGAGACAGAGTTTCACCATGTTGTCAAGGCTGGTCTTGAACCCCTGGGCTCAAGCAATCTGCTGGCTTTTGTCTCCCAAACTGCTAGGATTATGGGCATGAGCTGTCATGCCTGGCCTGTTGCTAATGTTTAATGTACAGTTATTATGCACCCAATCATTAACTCACTCCACCTTCACAACTGTTGTTGAAACGGTTATTGCACAGATAAAGAAGCTGATGTTGAGAGAGGGAAGTGGCTTGTATAAGGTCACCCAGAAAATGGAGCTCAGGCTCAAGCTGTCTGATTGCAGAGCTCAAGGTTTTCACCACTACCCTATTGTGATGGTTGATTTGGAATGTCAACTTGATTGGATTAAGGGATGCCCAGATAGCTGGCATTGTTTATTCTCCATGCTTCAGTAGGTACTAAGCCTATCTCTTTTCTGCTGAAAAGGAAACCCAGGTGGCTTTGCTTTTGACTGGAATGATTGGGCAGCCCCAGTTGTGTCTGTGAGGGTGTTCCCAGAGACTGGCTTGTGGGTTGGTGGACTTAGTGGGGAATATCCACCCTTAAAGTGGGTGGACACCATCCAATTGGCTGTGGATCCAAATGGAACAAAAAGGAGGATGAAAAAGAGAATCCTCATGCTCTTTCTGCCAAGCCTGGGAGCTCTTCTCCTGCCCTTGAACATCAGCGTTCCAGGTACTCTGGCCTTGGGACTCACATCGGTGGCCTCAGACTAAGAGCAACACCATTGCCTCCCTGGTTACGAGGTCTTCAGACTTGGGCTGAGCCAAGTTACCAGCTTCCCTGGGTCTCCAAACTTGTAAGCATGGGCCTCTCAGCTCTGTAATCAAGTGAGCCAGTTCCCCTAATAAATCCTTAGCATGTGTCTCTTTCTTTAGGTCCTATTGGTTCTATCTCTCTGGAGAACCCTGACCAAAATGGCTCTCCTTCTCTCAATCACTTATCAAAATTTGGGGGCAACCCATTTCTGTACCTGTTAAAGAAGTCTATCTTCCTATGAAAGCATCCTTAATTCTCATTTTGACCAAAGGGTTTGCCCCAGTGCCATTTTGGGAGCATGAAAATGCTCAAGTCAAAGTATGTGGGCTGGACTGAGGGCTTTGAGATGAGGCTGGTGTTCGACGGGATTTCTCCCGTCAGGGACCACCTGCCCTTAGGAATAGGGACACTAGAGTCAGGGTTCTGACAGGAAACAGATGGCTCACTCAATCAGGGCACTTGTGGACGGTTGAATAAAAGTACTCTACAGAGCTGAGGGCAGGTTTTAAGAAACCCAGGGAGGGATGGGGAGAAATTCCAAGTCAGGCAAAAGCCAGAGCTGCTACGTCCTAAGATATGAAGAGAAATGGGGGTTGGGGAGTCAGTGGTTTCAGGGACCTAGAGAAGGTAACTGCTTGGGAGTGGCTGCATGACAGGGGCTGTGGCTTCCCTAGAGGAACACAGCAAGTGAACTGGCAAAGAGGGGGTCCAGCCTCATTCTCCTCCTGCCTTCTCTCCTGCCAGCCCCTGCTTTCAGCTACACCCAACCCAAATCCAAAGGGCAACGAAGCCACATTCACTGGGGGCAGCATTCACAGCTGCAGTGTTTCTAGGCACGCCACAAGTGGGCCAGGAAGAAGCTGAGTCTAGAATGAGAAATAGAAAATGTCCAGCACAACAGAATGATGACATAGAGCCGTGTGCGACTGGATATTCAGTGGGACAAACTTGTTTCCTGAGATTTGACTGTTGGGGGGAAAATACTTATTCCCCTACTCGTTCTTCACTTGTTTTTAGATCAGGAGAATCTTGGCTTCTTTCTGCCCCTTCATTTATTTGCTTGAAGAGAAAGAATTAATTGAATGATGACTTTGTGACAGAGGAGGCAAGGTAGCCCAGGCCCTTCCCATCTTTTCCTCTTAGGGAGCAGCCTGACTACTTAAAGTATGTGTTCCAGTCCACTCTCAGCACTGCAGCTATCTTGGCAGGAAACCCCTGCCCCTAAGAAGAAAGGCCCATGACTTTCCAATATTGCTTGAGACTGGTTAGGTAAACACACCACATTTTGGGATGTCCCAAATGTGGGACATTTCGTGAGTCCTTTGGCCAGATCTAAATACATCTTTTCATCCAGTTTTATCAGAAATAACTGGTTTCCCGATCCCTGTCAGCCTTTCTCCTTTCGTTTGTCATTGCTCAGTGCCTGACCTAAAGTAGGAAAGAAAAAGCTATATTTCTTTTTTTTTTTTTTTTTGAGATAGGCTCTTGCTCTGTTGCCCAGGCTGGAGTACAGTTGCACAATCTTGGCTCACCGCAGCCTCTACCTCCCGGGTTCAAGCGATTCACGTGCCTCAGCCTCCAGAGTAGCTGGGACTATAGGCATGTACCGCCATGCCCAGCTAAGTTTTGTATTTTTAGTAGAGATGGGGTTTCACCCTGTTGGCCAGACTTGTCTCGAACTCCTGACCTCAAGCGATCTGCCCACCTCACCCTCCCAAAGTGCTGGGATTACAGGTGTGAGCCACCACGCCTGGCCAAAGCTATATTTCTTTAACCTCAAAACTGGCAACTGAGAGTCAAAGTTGAGGACTTTGTGAGTGTCAAAAGTTTGTGTCAAGCCCCAAACAGACACATCCCATGGTGTATGAAGAAGCAAACGAAATGACATGCCTCTGTGCAGCAGTGCCCATCCTCCAGCCCCCTCCCCACTCCCACTGGCCTAAACAAGCAGAAGGCTAGAGGAGGGAGGTATTTGAAGTTGTCCCTTAAGTGGTGGGTGCCTAGGGAATAGAGTTGTTGCACCTCTCTTCCCTCCCCATAGAGGATGGAAGGGGTGGTGCTTTATTCCTGAAGCCAAGCAAAGGAAATTTCAAAAGGATCACTATGGCATTGGGCAGGGGGACAAGAATGGTAAAGAGATGGGAAGAGAGAGGGAAGACCAAAGTGCAAGAGTAGGTCACATAGATATCAATAATGTGACCCCATTAGGGCCATCTTGCCACTGACCCATCCAAGGGAGAGCTCCAGAACCAAAGATATAAGTTGAGAGGGTGTTCTAGTTTATTGCTGTGTGACAAGCCACCCCAAAGCTTAGCAGCTTAAAACACCAGCCATTTTATTGTATGTCATAATTTTGTGGGTCCAGAATTCAGGCAGGGCTCTACTGAGAATTCTGCTGCTCCACATGGAATCAGGTGAGGGCCTCTGGTGGTGTGCAGCTGGTGGAAGAGCTGGTCTAGTGCCTTGGCTGCAAGGCTGGGTTCAGCTAGGACTACTGATTGGCACACCTACAATTGCCTTCCCAGTGTGACAGTCAGACTTCTTACATGGTGGCTCAGAGGTCCAAGAAACCCTGATGGCAGTTGCAAGGTTTCTTATGATCTAGCATCAGAAGTTTGAGACTGTCCCTTCAGTTGCATTCTATCAGCCAGGCAAGTCACTAAGGTGAGCCTACTTTCAATGGGAGGGGAAAGAGACTCCTCCTCTCTACGGTAGGAGTAGCAAAGATTCCACAGCTATCTCTATATATAGTGGAGACATTTGGCATATGTCTAGCCAGAATATTTGTCTCAGATCAGGGAAGGTCCCCCACCCAGGGCCTTTTATATAACTTAGTTATCTGCCCCATGAGAAGGTAGGTGTTGGCTGCCCGTCCAGCAGAAGCCATTGCCAGAGAAGCCAGGAAGGTCTCAAAAAGAAATAATAACACCCGTTAAGAGGCATTTGTCCTTTTTCCCCCCAGCCTGCTCCTCAACCCCTAAAGCACTAGAGGAGGAAGAACTAAAAAGCAGACCACATCCCTTCCTCCTCAGGATGCCTCGAGTCAAAACCAGGTGTGCTCTGGGGGTTGGGAAATGAAAGTTAAATTGGAGTATGAATCTTCAAACTTTAAACTAGCCTGGACTGGACTTTTAAAACCTAAAAATGACTGGAAAACTAGTGCTGAAATCTGATTAAGGGAGAGTAGACATAGCACAGTTAAAATCAATAATTAGAGAAAATAAGACGGTTGTTTATATCTTTACTGAATTTAGATTTTTCGATAACCTGGCAACATTTTCATAATAACGTATATGGGTGTTATGCAATTAGCAAGAAATAGGTTTGTAAGATTTGAAGATGCTCCTTCCTGAAAAAAGTACAGGGCTTAAACCTCTTCTAAATGATCCATTGTAGGGGCCCATAATCTTTTCTCTGAGATGAAGCAGGGACACTGGTATTGGAGAGCAAAAACTTTTCCTCTACCCTCTTAGGTGAGATAACTGGGGGCCTGTGAATTAAACTCACAAAAGACAAACTGACAGGAGAAAAAGCACACAATTTATATTCATATTTATGTGCATGAGAGTTCACAGAAAAGAAGTGAAACTCAAGCAGTTAGATTTGAGAACTTAGATACCCTTTTATCAAAGAAAAGAGGATTTGGTTTCCAGGGATCATAAATTGCGGGGCAGTAACTAGGACATACATGGGGGAACTAATGGAAAATAAGGATTCTTTTAGTAAAGTCTGTTTACATGGACTCATCTTTGTATGGACCCTTCATCTCTTCACTCGTCTCGTCCTGGTACATGTGTTTCGGATCAGTCACAGAAAGGAATGCTGCCTTCTGGTGTGGGACTTTGGTGGCATTCACTCCCTGTGCTGCAAGCATTGCTGAGAAGTTACATCTAAGATAAAACAGGAGCAAAGGATCCAGCTTTCAGTTTTCATGAGACTCAAGAGGAGCATCAGCATCACTCACTTAAGGAATGGAGATGGACACAGTGGGGTATTAAAAATGCTGGTGAGTAGCTGCTTGGGAGACTGAGGCAGGAGAATCGCTTGAACCCAAGAGGCAAAGGTTGCAGTGAGCCAAGATCACACCACCGCACTCCAGCCTGGGTGACAGAGCAAGACTCCATCTCAAAAACAAAACAAAACAAAACAAATGCTGCTGACTGCATCAGTTGAGGTCCTGCCAGGACACAGATGGTGCTCTCAGCGTGAGTAATTTGAGGTGTGTTTAGTAAAGGCACTATCTACAAAGGGGTGGGCAGAGTATGGGACACCACAGAGGACTTGAAAAAACCCAGGGCTGGTAACAGAGAGCTATTATCATCCTGATGCCTTGAAGGGACAGGAAGGGACAGTTATGGGGACCTGGAGGTGGCATGGGCTTCCCTGGAGGAGCTGTGACCTTTGAGGGATGCTGCCAGTCCCAGGCAATTCAAGAGGGGAAGAATGAATTGGTAGAACCCAATCAGAAGCCACAGGGAAGGTGCCTCCTGGGCCACAGAGCAGGGTGGAGAATGGCCAAGAATAGATTGAGACAATGGAAAATACCCAGCATGGTGACAGTAAAATGGAATATCAGCAATCACTACCAAGCAGGAACTCACTACATTCCAGACCTGGTGCTGAGCATTTTACAGGCATTCACTGATCGAATCACTGCAAATTTATCAGCACAGTTTCTATTCATATTGCCCACATCACAATTTACTAAATTGTCCAGCACCGCACAGCTAGGAAGTGGTACCACTGGGGTCTGTCCTTTTCATTGTCTTTAATGAGATCTTTCAAAACTCTGTTGTAGGAAACTGATAATAATGCCAATAAGTTTGGTCCAGTGGAGATGCCATTGAGTCCCCTTTGGAAGTCGACAGTACTGCATCTGTAGGGGCATAAAAAAATAGTCTCTCTACCTTTCATAGTTCTTAGTTAGGACAGACTCCTATAACAAAAGACAGATTAACAAGAGGAAAAGTTTATTAACATGTATGTTTCATGTATATGTGGGAGATACCCACAGAATGAGTAAATCTCAGAGGAAGCTTTGAAATTAGGCTCATGTAGCATTTTTCACAAAGAAGAAAGCGGTACATTTTTAGAGAGTGATAAGACAAAGGAAAAGGAATCTAAGTCTCTAGGGATGGCAAATTGTGGGAAGGCAAATAGCAGACAAAAGCTAGATAATACAGCTTGTCAGGTAGATGCTTCTGCTGCCTTCTCCTAGCTGATAAGCGTCTAAAGTTGTCTTCAGTGTCTTGTTTTTGTCCTTCTGGTAGAGAGGGGAGGAGGAAAAAGTTACCTTTGTAAATTTGTATCGGCTTTTAGGCAAGTAGGAGGAGGGCAAAGAGGTTTCTTGTACCTGCTTCTTCTCAATTACCTTCAGCTCAAAATGATCCTTATGCCAAAATGGCATCTTTTGGGGTGGCATATCCTGGTCTCCTACACACCTATTAGCAAATCCATTTGGGCATTTCTGACTACCTATATAGGTGTCTGCCTTTTTCCCCCTCATTCTCCTTTGGACTGGTTGATTAAACCTAAGTGATTTTTTTTTTCCATTAATTGAGTTACACGAAATCTTTGACCTGTGTTCATTTTATGTGTGAGTCATTCCTTTATCTTTTAGAAAATCTCTCCTTTTACCATGATCCACCTGCATGCACCTTCACCCCTTCATCCCAGTCCTTCATTGACTGACCGATCTCTCCCTTTGGGAGTCCTGAAAATTGTGGGAGAGATGACTTCTCCCATTTTCTCTTCCTGTTAGCAGCTGGCGTTTGATTTCCAAGGGTGCTGGGACCTTGCTAGGAATCCCAGGAATCCCCACTTTTCTGTGTACTAGCAGCAGAATAGCCCAGGGCCAAGGGCACAGGCTTTGGCATCCAGTTGTACCACTTCCTAGCTGTGCAATGCTAGGCAATTTACTCTAGTAAGCTGTGATCTGGGCAATATCAATAGAAACTGTACTGGTAAATCTGTGCAGACAGAGCAACCTCTGAGATTTACTCATTTCTATGGGTGTCTCCCATGTACATATGAAGCATTCATGTTAACAAACTTCTTTTGCCCTTGTTAATCTGTCTTTTGTTATAGAAGTCTGTCCCAGCTAAGAACTATGAAGGGTAGAGAGAAAATTATTTTTTCCTTTCCTACAGATGCAATATTGTCTTCTTCCAAGGGGGACTCAGTGGCATCTCCACTAGACCAATCTTATTTGCATTATTATCAGTTTCCTACAAAAGAGTTTTGAAAGAGCTTATTAAGGAAAATGAAAAGGACAGACCCTGATAGAATCAGATAACCCACGCAGAGGGTGCACCTAGTATTCCACTGAAAGGCTATCCAGCGATCTCTTCTGCCTATATCAAAGGCTTTTCCAGCTATTCTTGAAAATCATGATTGCAGTTGTCCATAAGTTTATAGGCTGTAATTCATATGGTTGTCACCCACGTGGTTGTCCAAGTTTGCAGTGCCTGACAGTTGAAGGAAGAAGCCAGCAGCAGGAAGTATTTTCACCATTCCTTAGACCTCACCCCAGACTTTCCCTCTTCCTCTCCCCAGACTTTCCCTCTTCCTCTCCACTTCTTCCCCTGATTTTAGACCTCCTTTATTTCTAGAGAAAATTTTCCCCTGTTTTTCTTTCCCTCTGAGATACTTCTCTTATCTTTTGACAGTAAACCTTGATGGCTAATTCATTAGCAACTGAAAAACTGCTTGATCTTTCCTCCAGGGCAGCATGAGCTTAAATCCTCAAACTGTGAGGAGAGAGAAATTCTTTGCCCTCCATCCTTCAGGGGAGCATAGCAAATGAAAAAAAAGAAAAACAACAAAATTATTTTTCTGTATTAAATTAAAATGTAATTAAACAAAATTAAGCAAATTAAAATTCCATATTAACACCCTATTCAAGGTTTGGTTCAAATGTCACCTTCCTAATGAGGTCTTCCCTGACCATCTTATTTTAATTGCAACTCCACACTCCCACCCATCTTATACCCCTTACTCAGCTTTATTCCTTATAAAGGGTTGCAGCCTGCAGGCTGGGAAGTATAGCCTTGAGCAGAAACCAAAAGCAGGGTACTGAATTTGAACTTTACGCCAAAAGGGTTGGCAAAGTAGACATGCTTAACAGACTATAGGAGGGGCTATAAATGTGCGTAACGGGACACAAGCATGTGTAGTAAGCAAACATTCATGTTATATACATCCCGTGTTCACTTTGAGATAGAGACTTGACATTTAAATGCATGAAAATTCAGCTCTATGTGTCAAAAGGTGTAAACAGAGGACACAGAGGCATCCTGTATATACAATCCCTGTAACCCGGCCAGAACCAGTCCATGGTTGGTAGTCTCTTATCAGGAAGAGAAGCTAGTCAGTGGTTTAAATTGGAGGTAGAGCAAGTCTTTTGAAAGTGCTGGTTTCTAGTTAACTCTTTTTTTTTTTTTAATTGCATCTCACTTTAATGTGGAATCTAAAAAAAAAAAGGTCAAATATATATATAGAGAGAGAATAAAAGAGTGGAAGGGGGGAGATGTAAGTCACAAATACAAAGTAGCAGATATGCAGAATAAAGAAGTCGAGAGGTCTAATGAACAATTTGAGGACTGTAGTTAATAAAATTTTATTGAATTAGTGATTTTTGTTAAATAATTTTAGCTGTTCTTGTCACAAAAAGTGTAACTGTGACATGATAAACATGTTAATTTGCTTCACTGTAGTAATCATTTTACTATCTACATGTATGTTGTAAACCTCAAGTATAAATGATAAAATTTATTTTAAAAATGGCTGAGGGAGCTTATCACCACTAAACCTACCTTATAAGAAATGCTAAAAGGAGTTTTTTTGAGTGGAAATAAAAAGATGCTGAAGTAACAACATGAAAACATATGAAAGTATAAATCTTATTAGTAAAAGTTAAATACATAGTCAAATTCAGAATACTGTAATACTCTCATGGTAGTCTATAAATCACTTCTTTTAAAATTCTACTTTAAGTTCCGGGATACGTGTGCAGAACGTGCAGGTTTGTTACGTAGGTATACATGTGCCATCATCTAGGCTTTAAGCCCCACAGGCATTAGGTATATGTCCTAATGCTCTCCCTCCCCTTCCACCCCACCCCTCTGGTTAACTCTTAAGAAAGCAAGGCTAATGATGGTTAGCAAGGGAGGGGGTAAAATAAGGCATGTTCAACCTCCTATCACGCTGGGAACTCAGTTTTCAAGGTTTCTCAGAGATCCCTTTGGCCAAGATGGGGGTCCATTCAGTCAGTTGAGGGGGCTTAGAATTTAATTTTATTTCTCAGATGTCAACTCTTTGAAGGCAGGAATTTTGTTTCTTTTGTTCAATATCTTAACCCTACCACCTAGAACAATGCCTGACATATAAATGTTCGATAAAGATTTGCCGTGCAAATGAATGGAAATTGTCTGGACACTGACATCCTTCCACACTTGACTCACCGGCCTGCACACTAGGCTTCACACTGGCTATGACCTAACCTATGAGCTGCCCTTCTTCGGTTTTCTTCTTTCCTCTACTGTTTCACTTATCATCTAACTGTGAAAGCTGCCTGAGATCAGGGAGCAGGAAATGGAAGCTGAAAGTTGCAGAACTCTTGATACACAAATCAAAATGTTTGGAGCCCAGACTCTCAGGGCTAAATCCTAGCCCTCTCAAATGCTTTCAGACAGGGAAGATCCAGGTTTCTTGAGACCCACAGCCTATAAATTGGTGAGGAGAGGAAGGTCCTTTGAGGAAAAACAAAAGGAAATTAGGTATGACAGCCTGCATACAATGAGAAGAGAAATCACATCATGTCTCTTACCGCAGCCTTAGAGTTGCCATTCCCTTTCTTCTGAGATCTCCTTAGGCAGTTTCTCAGGGATGCTTATGGAGATGGTTGCTGGCTGCGTCACGGCCTCCTCTCCTGGTTCAGCGGACAGAAGCAAGGACACCACCTGGAAGTCTGTTAGAAATACAGGGTCTCAAGCCCCGCTGATATGATTTGGACCTCTGTCCCCTCCAAATCTCAAGTTGACATGTAATCCCCAGTGTTGGAGGTTGGGGCCTGGTAGGAGGTTGATAGGGTTTGCCTGTGTCCCCACCCAAATCTCATCTTGAACTGTAGCTCCCATAGTTCTCACTGTTGTGGGAGATAATTGAACCATGGGGGCAGTTTCCCCTATACTGTTCTCACGGTGGTGGGAATAAATCTTACCAGATCTGATGGTTTTACAAGGGGAAACCCCTTTCATTTGGTGTTCATTCTCTCTTGCCTGCTGCCGTGGAAGACGCACCTTTCACCTTCTGCCATGATTGTGAGGCCTCCCCAGCTTGTGGAACTATGAGTCCATTGAGCCTCTTTTTCTTTATAAAATACCCAGTCTCAGGTATGTCTTTATCAGCAGTGTGAGGATGGACTAACACAGAGGTGTTTGGAACATGGAGGCAGATCCCTCATGTATGGATTAGATCGTCTCGTTGGTGATGATGATGAGTGAGCTTTTGCTCTGTGCCCACACAGATCTGCTTGTTTAAAAGCATGTAGCGCCACCCTACCCTCGCTCTCTTGCTCCTATTCTCACCATGTGACGTGCCTGCTCCGGCTTTGCCTTCCACCATGAGTAAAAGCTCCCTGAGGCCTCACCAGAAGCGGATGCCTGCACCATGCTTCCTACACAGCCTGCAGAGCCGCGAGTCAATTAAACCTCTTTTCTTTACAAATTACCCAGTCTCGGGTATTTCCTTATAGCAATCCAAGAACAGTCCAATACAGCCACCCTAGGCCCATTGAATCCAAGTCTGTCTTTTCTTTTCCTTTTTTCCTTTTTTTTTTTTTTTTTTTTGAGACAGGGTCTTGCTCTGTCACTCCGCCTGGGGTGCAGTAGCGTGATCTTGGCTCACTGCAACCTCCACGTCCCAGGTTCAAGTGATTCTCCTGCCTCAGCCTCCTGAGTAGCTGGGATTACAGGCGCATGCCACCACACCCAGCTAATTTTTGTATTTTTGGTAGAGACAAGGTCTCGCCATGTTGGCTGGGCTGCAAGTCTGCCTTTTCATAAGGCGCTGGGGGATTGATTCCTATACACATTAAAGGTGGGTTGACATAGACTTTGTAGAGTCCTGTCAACTCCAAATGACTCACCTTGGCTCCTGCCAGGAGCCCTGATAGAGAAGTTTCCTCCTGTGATCTGTACATACTGTAGTCAGGTCTGCCATTGGCTAATGCTACAGGGTGTCTGCCTGAGGGACCAAGACACTAGAGTCCTCACGGTGGTATTGCTACTGTCCGCTTGTCCTTTATTAAGTGACCATGGTGCATCCTAGCACAGTCAAAATAGGGAGCTGTTGTACTGAAAGAGAGGACTAATGGGTCTTTATAGGACTTGGGACACTCCTTGAGGTGGTGGAGGATAGAGTAGAGGCCAACTGTCCCCTCATAGTTCCTCAGGTCTTAGTATTCTAGCCTTGGCCAGCACTCACCCTCTGCTGAGGACATTCTGGAGCAGCTAGAACCCCTCCCTCTGCTAACAAGGCGAGCTGCAATACCAGAGAACGCATGCCCCAGGGTCTTTTCCCCATCCCATCCTACCCTACAGCCCTCAGCCAATGGCTGATGACAGCTGCAGCACAGGTGTGTGTTGCACACTGGCTCCCAGGGCACTTCAGCAGGATCGTGCCCTGTTGCCCACAGTGGTTCCTTAATGGAGGGCACATCTCATGCTGGCACCCTTCCCTTCTCTGCCTCACTTCCCCCAATCCCTCATGAGTATTTCCTGGGGTTCCTTTCCAAATAAACTACTTGGACTACAATCCTCATCCCCGGGTCTGCTAGAAGGGAAACCCCCACCTAGGATTTGGGGTGGGGGTGGGGTGGGGTTACAGTAAAGATCCCAGGTTGATTTTTAATTTTTCTTCCTCTATGAATCGTGACAGCATCTGCAAAACTAGACCACTTCCTGGGGAAGCATTCAGCTCAGCACAGGCTAGAAACTGTGGAAAGAACTGGAGTGCGGACCTCCTGCTCACTGAGCAGGCAGGGCTTAAAACTGCTGTTGTGTTAACTCAGGGTTTCTCAACCTGGGCATCAGAACCAGAGAATTCTTTGCTCCCAGGGTTGGGGGTGCTGCTCTGTGCACTGTGTGATGTTTAGTAGCGTCTCTGGCTTTTGCTCACTAGATGCAACTAACACACACACACACACATCCCATTGTGATAATCAAATATGTTTCCAGACATTGCCAAATGTCCCCTGGGGGGCCACAGATCGCCCCCAGTTGAGAACCACTGGGTTAACTGAACTGTTTCTTCTGAGCAATGGCAAACAAAACCCAGGCTGACTATTTCCCACCTGCGGTAAAACTTGCAGCCCTTTGCTGTATCTCTGATGCGCCTGCCCTCTGCCCTGCCTGGCTTCAAGTCCTCATTATAAAACCCATTTGTCACCGCTCCCTTATTGAGGATTAATTTCTAGATTGTCTGCTGATGGCTAACTGGGATTGCATTTCTGGTAAAAAAAAAAAAAAAAAGAAAAAAAAAAAAAGCCCAACACATCAGCTCCCTGCTGGTCTCAGAATTCCAGAGTGCCCTCAAGTGGCCAGAAACTGCCATCCTCTTTGGCTGCCCTCCAAATTCCAGGCTGCTCTGGAAAGAACTATGGGGGGCAGGGACCTTCCCCTTGCTTGGTGCTTCTAGAAAATCTGTTTTCTCACAAAGTGACAAAAATTCAGCAGTGTCTCCTTCAGGCTGTTTCTTGGAGGATGTTTTCGAGCGCATCCCTGAGAGGTTGATCCTACGGGCTGTGTGTGCCTGTGTTACGAACGTGTGTGGTTTTCAAAGTCTGGTCAGTAATGAGGAATGCAAGTGGAGTCAGCGCTGAGAGAAGGGGCTGCAGGCCACACCACTGTGCTGGGCACACATAAATGAGCCTTGTGTGCTGGCAGAGGGCAGTCAGGCCCTGTCAGCTGTTACAGCCAGGTGGGCTTCGGGGAGACCCCTGGGAAAGAGACCGCAGTCTTTATCCAAGTGGCCTCGGTTACCTGCAACCAGGTCACACGGACTCTGTGTTCTCTCTTGATTCACCAGTTTTAGCATGTGGCAGCCGCCAGAGAGAAACCAGGTCTAATTCCCCAGTTTTCCAGGCCTACTTCCGTTCCCAAGAGTGCCTCTTCTGGAGGGACGCTCCGAGAGATGGGGAGATAATGGAAGTGCCTAATCGCAAAGCCCTACGATATAATTTGTAGGAAGTAGGCAAAGTGCATGCAAAATGAACGTTAAAAGCTAAGAAGCTATTCAGGCTGGAAAGAGGAGAGGCTGTCGGCACCGGGTGGTCTTCCGGCCTACCTGTCACTCACCCTCTTCAGGACTAGGCGGGGACCACTGTGCTCTCTGCAGACGTATTTCAAAATACACTACAGCACACAGCACAGAGCACTCAGCACAGAGAACTCAAAACAGATTTTTCACTCGCATGAATCTCCCTCAATGCCAACTCTATGTGGGCATTCAGTATTTCCCACTATCACGCTTCACTGTAATTGCATAGGGTCAGATTCCCGGACAGACCGGAGGCTCTGGGGAAACACCAAGGCCCCTGTCTCATCACAGGAGCCCTGGGACACAGCACAGGATCTGGCCTCCAGAGGCACACTGTCTTTATTTGTTGAAGGAACACTTAAGTCAGAGATCGGCGGATTTTGAAAGACAAAAAAGGAAAGAGATAGAATTCATGTAAGGAAATGGTAGACCCTAAGAGAGAAATGTGCTGAGTCTGTTTGGGGAATAGTGAGAAGGCCCATTTTGAACTGGAGAAGATGGCTCATATAATGAAACAGTGAGGAATCATGCTGGAAGGTTGCTGAGGGGCAAGAGAACAACTGATCTTCATTTCCTAAGTCAATAAAATATTCACTAGCAGTTGTTCATGATGAATATCTTATAATGCCCCTTTACCACCCTGAAATGAAATTCATCTTTTCAGTATAACCCACCTACTCACATAATTTTTAAAAGTAAGTATAATGGCCCAAGTCTAGTCTAAAAAAGAAAGAAATGTCATTTGCAATATCATATGCATAGGCCTGGATTTATTAGGAGATATAATGAAGTAGTCAGATGTTTGCAACTCATAATGGAAAAATTTGAATATCAAAAATGTAAGGCAATATTCAGCTGAATATTCACACACGAGGAATCACTGTGGTGGCGAGAGCTGCAACTGTAGACTGTTAACAGGTGTATTGCTTCGGTGACTCTAATACCTTAAGGAGATTTGCTATTGGCAATGTTATTTTTGAAGCGGAGAAAAACTTTTGGCAAAGGTTCAAACGTAACTAAGTACAACTATCCATTGATTTACAGTAACTGGGTTTCTAGAATCTGTAATACATATTAAGATCCCATGGAAAAAAAAATTATGCTAGTATGTAGCTGGAGAATTCGGACAGGACACAGAGCTTGACTCTGTGAAGTACAGGGCCATAGCTGGAATACTCAAAGGCTGAAGTCTAGAATCATCTGATGGCTTCACTGGGGCTGCAAGACCTACTTTCAAGGTGGCTCATCTACACAACCGGCAAGCTGGTGCTGGCTGTTGGTAGGATGCCTCTCTCCCTGTGAAATTTCCCCACAGGGCTGCTTGAGTATCCTCACACCATGGCAGCTGGCTTCCTCCAGAGTGAGCAATCCCAGAGAGAGGGACAAACCGAAGTTCTTCCTTTTACAACCTAGCCTCAAAAGTCACATAGCATCACTTCTACCACATTCTTTTCCTTAGAAGAGAGACCTTAAGTCTGGTCTGCATTTAAGGAGAGGGGAATTAGGCTCCATGCTTTGAAGGAAGAGGTATCAACAAACTTGCAGACATATACTAAAACCACCATAGCTCAGATAACTTGCAACGGGGTTTTCAGCTACATTCAGTCTACTCAAAATTACATGGGCTGGGCCGAGCACAGTGGCTCGCACCTGTAATCCCAGCACTTTGGGAGGCCGAGGCAGGCAGATCACCTGAGGTCAGCAGTTCGAGACCAGCCTGGCCAAAATGGCAAAACCCTGTCTCTACTGAAAATACAAAATTAGCCAGGCACAGTGGTGCGCACCTGTAATCCCAGCTACTCTGGAGGCTGAGGCATGAGAATCGCTTGAACCCGGGAGGCAGAGGTTGCCGTGAGCTGAGATCACATCACCGCCCTCCAGCCTGGGTGACAGAGCAAGACTCCGTCTCAAAACAAAACAAAACAAACAAAAATTACAAGGGATGTAGGATAAAAATCCATAATGTGGGACAATCTCACATATTAGAGACTGTCTTATGCTCTGTAACCCCATCCCTACTCCACTAAATGCCAGTAGCACATCTTTATCGTTGTGAAATCCAAAACACCCCCTACACTTTCATAATCCTCTCTCCTTGAGAACCACTGTAATGGATCATAAGAACAACTAAAAATTTGGGTCAAGAAAGCAACAAAATCAGACCCAGGCATTATGATTAGTCTAGCAGCAGCATGCGGGAAAGTCTTCCAATTACTTTTAAGATCCATGCCTCACGCTCTGCCATCTCCCCCAGCCTCCATTGGCACCAGTGCCCTTTAGGCCCCTCGTACACACTAAGCTCCCTCGTGGCTCAGGGCCTTTGCACTTACTGTAGATCTCTAGAACATTCTCCTCTTTCTCCCTTATACCCGCACCTTTTCACTCTCAGAATTTCTTCAGATAAATCTTCCTTCTTCTTTCCAGAGATACCAGGTTCCCCTGGAAAGCAAAGTTTTCCCAATTTGAGAACAAATTGCAGTTTTTAGTTATAGACTTGTGTGATTATTTGTTTAATTTCTGTTTCCCCATACAAAGGTAAGCTCAGTGATGGCAGAGGGAGGAAGGAAGGAAGGGAGGGAGGATATGAGCCTCTTGCATTAGCCACAGAGCTGAGCAGCCTCAGATAACATGGAGAAGTTTACTATTCCTTTTGGGCCCCCTGAATGAACAGCCCCACGTATCACTGAGTGGAAGGAAAGAGCAGGAAGGGCCCCATCCGTATTGAAATATTGGTGAAGATATATATCTGACTGTGCCAGCACACACATAAAGAGGCATATTAGCTCCCCAGTTCGCAATGAAAAACCACAGCTGCTAATGGTGGTGTTGCTAGGTTGTTCTGTCGGGCATGATTTTCTGTTTCAATTACTGCGGTGGTGGTGATTTAGCAGCCAGACCGTCTGAGAGATGCTCCTAGGAGGTTAGGTTGTAAGGCTCATCAGAAAGAGATGGCCTGGGTTCGCTGGTTTCTCTCTCTCTCCATTAGCTTTTGCTGTTCACCCAAATAGACTCTCCAGTTTAGGCTGTGGCCGTGTCATCACTCTGGGTGAGCTGGGCTTATTGGGGGTTCCTGCGGGGGCTTAGTGAATACTGTGCCATTGCTATCACCCTGAAGCAGGGCTATGCATTCTATAAGAAACCTCGTAATCACTACTTACAGAGAGTATTTATTGTGTGCCAGGCACCCTGGTACATGAACTTCCTGCTAGATTTGCCCTGACACAATCTCACTTCAGCCCCTCAACAGCCTAGTGGCTGCCATTTTACACTGAGTTCACTAAGACCCGGAGAGGTTTTCAAACAGCTTCTTAAGGTTAAAGAGCTGGGACACAGTGAAACAGGAACTTGACCGAGATTCATCTGACTGTCAAGCCCGAGCTTTTTACATCACCGTGTACTGCTAATTCCTGCCCTCCTGCCAACCAGGGCTGATACCTCATCCTGCTATACCCATCATCATTCACTGGATCTGCCTGTAGCACCCCTGAAGACTTTGGGTGACTTCCAAGATGTCAGGGAAAATGCAGGTGCAATCTCCATTTCACTGCCTTACCCTTGAGACTCCATGAAAGACTACCTCTGGCATTCTGCACATGTGGGCTGGAGAATTTCTACGGCCTCCCAGAGGCTAGAACTTGCATGTGGATCTGCCCATAACAAGCTCTTCCACCTTTAGAGCCCTCCCAGGGGGACTTTTGTGTCTATTATTTAATTATATATTCAGTGTTCTGAGTCTGGTGCCCAGTTTCACAGGCACGCATGGCCCTTGTTGGTAGCAGCGAGGGTGGCAGTTACTGAGGCTCGCTGATCCCTGAACTAGACACGGCCTTGGTAATGCCTTTGAAATCTATAGTCCAAATGTGGCCCCTGGCTTCCACTCCTCTAGCTCATCCACTCATTGTATAAGCTCTCAATTCCTGTATTCAATTATTTTCTATTTGAAACGACTGGAATGGTTTTGGTTCCTTAAATTCTGACTTACATGCTCTACTTCTAGTCCCTGAGATCCTGGGTCGTCCTCTGTGATCTTCCCAATAGTATACACAAAAGCAACTTTTTTTTTTTTTTTTTTTTTTCAGTTTAAGTTGGGTTTCTTTCTTCATTCTTTTCCAACTAAAATTCACATGTATTATCTCATTTAATCCTCCCAACAAGCTTTTAGAGTAGATATTATTAACCCCATTTTGTAAATAAAACTGAGGCTCGGAGAGGTGAAGGGGAGGGTTCTGCTAGCTCTGTGGTATCTTCTGTGAATAAGAAGAAAATATCTGTTCTTGCAGAGTGCATTTCAAATTGGCATCCACTATGAGCAGGAGAATTAGAAAAAGCTCCCCTCCCTCTGAGCTGCTGTGGCCCCAGAGCCAGAGAGCACAGCTTGATGAGCAGAGCTGAGGGTGGATTTCTAGCCCACACATCCTCTAGTACAAGCGCAAAGGACAGGACACAACTGGCCATGTGCCTGCTTGGTAGCCTTAAATGTCTCACCCAGGGTCACACAGCTCCAAGTGGAAGAGATAGGCTCCAGTCTCAGTTCTTTTTTCTCTCTCTGTCTCATTTCAAACAACTGTACTGTACTGCTGGATAATACTCTAACTTATTTGTTACTTAGCATTTGCATGTTTTCGTGTTGTTGCTTAATGTTTCCTGTCTATCTGTGTATATTTATGAGTATTTCTTAGTGCCTGGTGCTGTGCCTACACTTTGTAGCTGCTTAGTAAGTGCTTACAGAATGAATAAATGAATGTGCTATTTCCTCAAATAGATTGTAAACACATAACAATTAGCGACCATGGTTTCCATCCCTTTGACACCTCGATGCCTCATACTGTGCATTTGATGTATCAGTAAGATATCTTCTTAATGATGAGGCTGATTGTATGCGACAAGTACTGGCAGAATTTGTGCTATTGTGTCATGGAGTTCCTTTGAGAAAGCTCCATGGAGGATCCTGACTGAGCCTTGAAGAATAAGCTTTCCAGAGAAAAATGGGAAGGGTGTCCTAAGCTGAAGGAATGGCCAACAGAAACACAGGAAAGAAGGATGAGCGTGGTGGGTTTAGAAGTGACAGTCAGGAGGTCGGCTCAAGTAAGACAGAGGATGTGTGTCAGGGGAGTGGTTGGAAATGAGATTGGCTGAAATTAATCCCAATCCCACATCCAGCTCCACCATATGCAATTAACCCAGACCTCTGTTTACAGAGAGGAATTTGAAGCAAAGGCCACAAAACCAATCCATCACAGTTCCCCAGGGACTCCAACCACAACCGATGACATGAACAACCATCAGTGTTCTTCAACTCTAAGAACTTGGAAAGACTGATAGCCATAAAAGATGTCCTGTAATTAAAACTGCCAACCACTATCCATCTAATATTTCAGGCTCTGTGGGAGAGCACGGGGGCTGCGGAGGAGGAGGTAAGGGGGAGACAGAGGATGGCATGTTTTACAAACTCCAATCAGCCCTTTAGCCATACTTATACCTCTGATACCTTCAGAAGCTTGTCCTCTGTCATGTAAATTTTTCATGACACAAATATGAGTGATAGTATTAGATGAATTGGCCAGGACCCTGACTGCCAAAATAAAAAGCATCTGGGAACCAGATTAAGTCCTACAGAAAGCAAATTGTTTATAAAACCAAGAAACCCAACGTCCTGGTGAGTAACTTGTGTGGTTTGATACCCAAAAGTATATGCCTACCTCTTGTCCATTTTAGTCCTCAGGTAGCCTGTTTGTGAAGTAAGGAGAAACTAACCCTCACTCCAAATAAGATAAGCATGGCTGGGTGCAGTGGCTTACACCTGTAACCCTAGCATTTTGGGAGGCCACGGCAGGAGAATTCCTTGAGACCAGGAGTTCAAGACCAGCCTGAGCAACATAGCAAGACCCCATCTCTAGAAAAAAAAAAAAAAAAAAGAATCAGCTGGGCATGGTGGCACACACCTGTAGTCCCAGCTCCTTGGGAGACTGAGATGAGATGATCAGTTGAGCCCAGGAGGTCAAGGCTGCAGTAAGCCGTAATTGCACTACTGCACTCCAGCCTGGGTGACAGAGTGAGACCCTGTCTCTGAAAAAATTAAAAAGTCATAAATGAGATTAGCAGTGTAAGCCTTTTTAGATAGTTCCTGTCATACAAGTGACAGTTCTGGAGTGGCTATAAGTAGCTGTTCTTTCCCCTCCTTCTCTTCACTAGCATGATTAATCTGGCCATCTCTGGCTAAGAACCTGTAGATGCCAGGTAGGAGTGGAGAATAGCTACGGGTTAGGAGAGACCTCTGGAAATAGGAGTCTGGTATCATGCACTCCTGCTTCTAGAATGTTCTCCATTCTTTATGTTCTATGGTGTGTCTGCCCATCCTCCCCTGATTTGTTCAGGTCCACTCCTCATTCTTCCCCTGCTCTGCTCTGCAGCTCAGGGAGGCCAATGCTTGGAGACTTTTTCCAGGCTCCCATTCTAGCTGGTTTCCACAAAAGCTCAATCATTTGAAGGCACTGGTGGGATACTAGAGAGTCGAAAGGACAAACCAGGGCACTCCACTCTTCTGTCTGCTCAGGGGACATCTTTGAGGCCAGCTGCATCCTCCCTCCCCACGTGGCTCCAGCTCCCACCAACAGGCCTACCAAGGTTCCACCTTCTGCTAGGTGATGCCAGTGCTGTCCTCCCAGCCTAGGAATGGTGGAGGCTCCCTACGCTTGCCCACTAAGCCCTGATGGCCTTCTTGGTCTCTTCTATCTGGGGACCAAGACCTTGACTAAATTGCCTCTGTTTTAAACACCTAGAGTGAGATTTGTTCTCCTGGTGGAACCCTGACTGATACAGCCTTACTGGGAAAGCTCTAGTGCAATATCTCTATGATGATTTGCTGGTGGCCAGTATAACCATTGTGAATTTGCTCCACAATTCTCAGGTTAAGAAATGTCCTATTTTTATATTTTCCTCTAATCAACTTAAAACCAGCTCCAGCCCGCACCTGCCTGGCTGGCTGGGTGTCTGTTGTCAGGCAGCACCAGGACTCATCCTTTGTTCTCTGTATAAGAATTTCAGGCTCATCCAGTCTTTAGGGAGCAGGCAGGGAGCTGGTCCTTGATAACAACAGGAAATCCTGTGGAGCATCATTCCTTCTGTTTCATTACCCTGCCGTCAATTTCAGGTTCTCCATCGCTTATCAGAGACTTCTTTTCTGGGTGGGCCACATAAATGTCCTTCCCAGTGGTCTTCTCTTCCCATCACAGCTTTGGCCTCAGGGGACCCTTGTTGATGCTCTCAAGGCCACAGTGTTTAATGTCGGGCCTCCCCAGCATGTCCTCAGAGGAACAGTTCCTTCTCAGGTGCTGCATGGGACCACCACAGCTGTAGTGGAAGCCACCACCCCTCACCCCATCAGTATCCCAAAGCAAAGTCATGCAGAATCCCTCCACCAGACACACGTCTGGCTCCATCCCCCCATGGGCCTGGCAGAGCCCTCCACTGGAGGGCTGCAGGCTGGACAGTGCCCACAGGTATATTCAGTTGGGCTCTCAGAGTGTATTTAACATTCAAAAAAATTACCTGCAACATTCTAAAATCAGTAAGTTTTACACAATAGTCCAAACTTCCTTGTACTGTTGAAATATCAGAAAAATCCAGCCACAATGATCTCACATATCCTGATGCCAAGAATGGGATAGAGCTGAGTAGCAGTGAGTGTCTCTGCAGGAGGGGCGCTCTCTCCAGGTTTGGTTCATTCATGGGGCCCAACCTGCCTTCCCAGCCACCAGATGTGCCAGCCCCAGCTCAGCACTTGAGAACAGAGGCCTGTGCAATTCCTTCCCAGTGCTGTGTTCTCACACCCTAAAGCTCAGCTGGTCCCAGAAGGAGGGTGAACGGGATAAAATAACTTCTCAAACTTGTGTATCCATTATGCAAGTAACAGAAAACCACATCTGTCCTATTAGGTGAGTGCAAAAGTAACTGCAGTTTTTGCACTGTTGGCATTTGCCATTTGGTATTGGAATACATTATTAAATAAATGTGGTTATGTTATATACCACTTTAATGCGCATTTCTCGCTTTATGTTTTTTGCTAATGACTTATCACTTGTCATTTATTTTATGTTTATTTTAGACTATGGAAATGATGTTAGACCGGAAGCAAATTTGAGTGATTTTCTTATTTGAGTTCAAAATGGGTCATAAAGCAGCAGAGACAACTTGCAACATCAACAATGCCTTTGCCCCAGGATCTGCTAGTGAATTTACAATGCAGTTGTGGTTCAAGAAGTTTCGTGAAGGAAACAAGGAGCTTGAAGATGAGGAGTGTAGTGCCCAACCACTGGATCTTGACAATGACCAATTGAGAGCAATCATCAAAGCTGATCCTCTTACAACTACAGGAAAAGTTGCCGAAGAACTCAACGTCGACCATTCTATGGTTGTTTGGCATTTGAAGCAAAGTGGAAAGTTGAAAAAGCTCAATAAAGGGGTGCCTCATGAGCTGAGTGAAAATCAAACAAAATCATCATTTTGAAATGTCATCTTCTCTTATTCTACGCAACAACAATGAACCATTTCTTGATCAGATTGTGATGTGCCACGAAAAGTGGATTTTCTACAACAATTGGTGATGACCAGCTCAATGGCTGGACCAAGAAGAAGCTCCAAAGCACTTCCCAAAGCCAAATTGCACCAAAATAAGGTCATGGTCACTGTTTAGTGGTCTGCTGCCAGTGTAGTCCACTACAGTTTTCTGAATCCAGTGAAACCATTACATCGGAGAAGTATGCTCTGCAAATTGATGAGATGCACTGAAAACTGCAATGCCTGCAGCTGGCGTTGATCACCAGAAAGGGCCCAATTCTTCTACACGACAATCCCCAACTGTACATTGCACATCCCACCCTTCAAAAGTTGAACTAATTGGGTTATGAAGTTTTGCCTCATCCGTTATATTCACCTGACCTCTCGCCAACCAACTACCACTTCTTCAAGCATCTTGACAACTGTTTGCAGGGAAACAGCTTCCACAATCAGCAGGAAACAGAAAATGCTTTCCAAGAGTTCATCAAATCCCAAAACACAGATTTTTATGCTACAGGAATAAACAAATTTATTTCTCCTTGGCAAAAATGTGCTGATTGTAATGGTTCCTATGTTGATTAATAAAGCTGTGTTTGAGCCTGGTTATAATGATTTAAAATTCATGACCCGAAACTGCAATTACATTTGCACCAACCTAACAGTTTCAGTAGAAGATGGAAATTTATAAGGCTATAGAGATGTCTTTGAGAACTCAGGGGTGGAAACACACATGTTCTCAGAAAGGGACCAGAACTGGCACTTAGAAAGTCCAGATTATCTTTCCATCTCTCATCTCTGCTTTGACGTTTCTGCTTCATTCTTTCCCTCTGCCTCCAGAATATTCTCTTCTACTCCTTGGTGAAAAATACTCCCCCTCATAGCTATCAGGAACGCATGGTGAAGATCCAGGCATGCCACGAGAACAACTCTCTCACTGGGTTCCACTTCTACATCCCCAGGGAAGGGACTCTGCTTGGCCCAATGTGAGTCAAGAGTCCACTGCAAAACAGTCACCTATAGCCACAGGAGAGGCCGCGTGTTATCACATGTCACCAAATGCCTGCTGAACTAAGGGGGTGTGGTTGTTAAGAGATTATTGTGAACAGGGCAGACGCTCTCAAAGTGTCTGCTGTGGGTGACTCTGGAGAAAGCAGAGAATAAAGTCATTCCCCTCTCCAGCCAACCCCGCCCCTCACAGCCCACGTACCAAGGGTGGTCTGAGAACCTGGCAGAGAAAATGGCACCGTGAGCAAGACATGAAAAATTCATTGATTGCCTGCCTGTCTGTGAGGGAAGCAATGCCACGCTTCATTCATGCTCATCATTAATTCAATCCCAGGCTGGACTCTTTGGCTCAGAGCTTTCAGTTTAAAACAAACGAGCTTGGATGTACAGTCAGCCTACGGTTGTCTGCAGGTGATCTATGTCGACGTTGGCTTCTCTCTGGCAAACCCTCCTTTCAAAGTTATTGCCAGTTAACAGATTCTACACAGCCCTAACTACCCCTTGGAGGACATTTGGAGCTCCAGATTTGCAGTTAGCACCTTTCTCTGCTTAATTACAGCATTATGGATATCTCTGCACCCTCTGTTTACTTTGCCTGCCGAGATGCGTGCTGAAAGCCAAGCACCACCTGCCTGGCTCCAGGGAAGGTTAGAGAGGCAGACCTTTCATCAAGCAGAGAATAAGCTGTGTACCCCCAGGGATCAGTGGCTGGGAGGAGCTGGGTGAGCACCAGGTGGGAATCTTGGCTCTCAGTTTCTTGCCTCTCCAGAGTGAAGTCTTTACCAAGGGGCCCTCTTTTGTTCTTGGAATGAAAATAATAGCTCATATTATCAAGTTCTTATTATGTGTCTATCACTTTGTTTGGTGGCCAGCCTCCAAGATGGCCCTCTGTCATCCTTACCTTCTAGTACCCATGCCCTTGGGTAGTCCCTTCCCACAATGAACCAGAGCTGACCTGTGTGACCAGAAGAATACTACAGAAGGAATGGTATGTGACTTCTGAGGTTATGCCAGAAGTCATCTGCCTTTGCCTCTTGGATAGCTTGCTCTGGGGGAAGGCAGCCATGTTGTGAGGACACTCAAGCAGTTTTCAGGAAAGGCCTGTGTGGGGAGAAACTGATGCCTTTGGGCAATATCCAGCACCAATTTTCCAGCCATGTGTGTGAGTCACCTTGGAAATGGATGTTCCAGCCCTGATTAGGCCTTCAGATGATCCCCGCCCCTAGCTTCCAAGTTTTCCAGCTGCAGCCCCAGATAGTGGAGCCGAGCTAAGCGGCCTCAACTGTACTTCATCTGAATTATCCACACAAATTGTGAGGTACAATAAATGATTGCTGTGGTTTCAAGTCATTAAGTTTTGGGGTGGTTTGTTACACAGTACAGTCGATCCTTGTACAACATGGGCTTAAACTGTGCAGGTTTACTTATATGCAGGTTTTTTCAATAAAAGTTACATTAAGCATGCCTGCCTCTCCTGCCTCCCCTTCCAGCTCCTCCACCTCTTCTGCTTCTGCCACCCAGATACAGCAAGACCAACTCCTCCTCTCCCCCCTCCTCCTCAACCTACTCAGCTTGAAAACAATGAGGATGAAGACCTTTATGATTAATGAATGGTAAATATATTCTCTCTTCTTTAAGATTTTAATAACATTTTCTTTCCTCCAGCTGACTCTATTGTAAGAATACAGCCACCTATATGCTCCACTACATGAGCATACAAAATATGTCTTAGTTGACCATTTATGTTATCAGTAAGGCTTTTGGTTAACAATAGGTTATTAGCAGTTAAGATTTTGGGGAATCAAAATTTATACCCAAATTTTCAACTGTGTACCCTTAGCCTCCATGTTGTTCAAGGGTCAGCTGTAATAGATCACTAACATGCTCTGTGTGTGCTTTACAGCAGCAGTCCCCAGCCTCTTTGGCACCAGGGACTGGTTTCATGGAAGACAGTTTTTCCACCAATGGGGGTGTGGGGATGCTTTTGGGATGATTCAAGCACATTACATGTTTTGTGCACTTTATTTCTATTATTGTTACATTGTAATATATAATGAAATAATTATACAACTCACCATAATGTAGAATCAGTGAGATCTCTGAGCTTGTTTTCCTTCAACCAGACGGTTCCATCTTGGGATTATGGGAGAAAGTGACAGATCATCAGGCATTAGATTCTCATAAGGAGTGAACAACCTAGATCCCTTGCACGTGCAGTTCACAATAGGGTTTGTGCTCCTATGAGAATCTAATGCCGCAGTTGATCTGACAGGAGGCGGAGCTCAGGCAGTAATGTGAGCAATTGGGAGCAGCTGTAAACACAGATGAAGCTTCACTGGCTCTCCCACTCCTCACTTCCTGCTGTGTGACCTGGTTCCTAAGAGGCCACAGACTGCTACCAGGGCCGGGGGCCACAGGGGGCAGTGCAGTTGGGGTTGGAGACCCTTGCTTTACACCATTCTTTCCTGTAATCCTCACAACAGCCTACAAGATAGATGCTATTAGCCAATCACATTTCACACATGAGAAAACAGAGGCACAGAAAGTTTTCTGGCTTGCCTACTCCACATAGGTAAATACCAGATCCACTGGTGGTTCATCCATATCCCCTCAGTCTTCACTCTCCCAGTCCTTGCCACATCCTACCGTCCTACTGCAGGTACCTGCAATTCTCCATCTGAAAGCTTTCACTCCACACCCACACGGAGCAGGCCAGAGCTACTGGAGAGTGAACGCTTCCAAGAACAACCCTCAGCTACTGAAGGACACGCTTCCTTGCCTTTTGGGTGGGATCCCTCTGAGTCCTGCTTTACACGGTCTCCTAAGTTCTGTCCAGTATGACGCAGCCTCAGTTGTCCATAGTGGAAAGCTGATCAATAACACACCCTTTTTCAGCTGCCTTCCCTCACCGTTAGACTCTCCATGCCCAGACAATGACTCTTGGGATCACCTCCCAGTGAACTACTTACATTCAAATCCTTGTCTCAGGGCCACCTTCCAGAGGCACCTGACCTAAGACATGTAGGAAATGATAAAGCTGAAGGCCGGCACGGTGGCCCATGCCTGTAATCCCAGCACTTTGGGAGGCTGAGGTGGGTGGATCGCTTGAGGTCAGGAGTTTGAGACTAGCCTGGCCAACATGGTGAAACCCCATCTCTACTAGAAATACAAAAATTAGCTGGGTGTGGTAGTGCACGCCTCTAATCCCAGCTACTCGGGAGGCTGAGATGGAAGAATCACTTGAAGCCAAGAGGCAGTGGTTGTGGTGAGCTGAGATTGCGCCACTACACTCCATCCGGGGAAAGAAAGAAAGAAAAAGAGGGAGAGAGGGAGGGAGGGAGGAAGGAAGGAGGAAAACGTAGGAAAAGGAAGGAAAAGGAAAGAACAGAGCTGGGATTTGAACCAGGCACTGACTCCCAAGCCAGCTCTCTGAACCATGATGCCACTGAGTCTCACACAAGTCAAACCCCTGAGCATCCATGATTCTCATTTTCAAATGCAAATATACCCCCCACTAATCAGACTTAGGAATGATCTGTTGTTTGGGATTGGCCACATTTCTGATCTCTCTATTCATGGAAATCATTGAGAATTCACTAAGTAAATATGAGGCAGAGGAATATTATTTAATGTTGGTTTGCATTTTCCTCAGATAGCCAGGCTCATACTTGAACTCCGGCTTGATATTTTCTGGACCAAAGAGCTAGAGTTAGCTTCGAGAAAAGAGTTGGCTCCTCTGGGCTTCAGCCAGGGACTCCTGTCATGGAGGGTCATGAGCAGGAGCAGACTGAAGCCCTGGAGAGCAGCAGGAGCCGTTGCCGCATCAGTCAGCTGGAACACAACTGGAACAGGCTTATTTTTCTCCTTCTCATTTGCTCTCTTGAAAGCATCAGTGCCTTCAACAGCCTCAGCGGAGTTGACTAGGCAGCCAGAAGCTCTGAGAAAATCCACCTGGCTCTGGAGAAAGCCCCAGGCTTTTCATCCCCATCTCCCCAGGGCCTATTTTTGTTGTTTTTTGGGACAAGGTCTCACTCTGTTACCCAGGGTGGAGTGCAGTGGCATGATCACAGCTCACTGTAGCCTTCACCTCCCAAGCTTAAGCAATCCTCCGGCCTCAGCCTCCTGAGTAACTGGAACTACAGGTGTACACCACCATAACCAGCTAATTGTTTTATTTTTGGTTTGTATAGAGATAGAGACAGCGAGAATCTTGCCCAGTCTGGTCTCAAACTCCAGGGCTCAAGCGATCCTCCTGCCTTGACCTCACAAAGTGCTGGGATTACAGGCATGAGCCATCACACCCAGCCAAGAAACCAATTTTAGTCTTTTCCAAAAATATATGACTACACATCACTCCCACTTTTTAAAACAGAACACCTGTTAACATCTGGTAGTGTACTCACGTTTCATGAAACAGTTTGGCAATCATCATCCTAAATTTTCTAATTACTGCCTACAACAGGATTTTGCTGATACCCATCCACGCTGGACATCCTGTTTGTGAGACAATAAAACAGGCAAGGCCACAGTCCTCCAAGTGCCTGCCAACCTTTCCAGATTGCTGGGAAGACTAATTGAGTGATGAGTGCTGAGTGAACTATGAAGCATCACAGATGTCTGTTATTTTTACTGCTTGTCAACTCTCAACCGTGGTTTTGTTTTTAAGGATTGCTAATAAGGGAGCTTCTAATAACTGTGCTTGTGGGAGTGTCAGGAAGTAGTCTCTGGGATACAGGGTGTGCCATATGTGCTCTTGAGGTTTATACCCAAGGAAAGGAGGAGAAGGAAGCTGGACTGGGCGGAGGGAGAAGCTGGGTTGCAACGCACCCTGTTGATGGTTAAATGCCCCCAAGGGGCACTCTGGAGCTGGGCTGGCCATTCAGCATCATCCCTAGTTGGGGTAAAGGGAATGAGCCTTTACCTCCGCACCTCGATCAGTCATTGGCTACAACACCCACCTGCTGGACTCATCAGAGCCAGTCCCTGCATCGGGCTACCAGCAGTCAGAGAGTAAGTCCCTCATTCCTGAAGGGGGACTAGGTGATGCACCACAGTGTCCACAAAATAACATTCTATAAGTTTCAAGGAGATAAACATTCCACTTCTTCACCTCTTTTAGAAAATGAGGGGGCAATCCAGTCTAACTCTTTACTGGGGAGTTGATTCACATCTTGCTTTCTGGAGCTGACCTTTCAATACCAAACAGGTACATGGGCCAAGAGATGCCAAATCAAAGCCTTCCTTTGATATGTGGCCATTAGGGAATGCCAGATTGTCCCTGCCAATGGAACCATTTTCTCCGCTCAGTCAGCTAAAGGACCTCTCAGTAGTTTTCTTCCCCAACATAAAGACCTTGCCTTCTAAAATGGACTTCTGTCCCCTTCTTCTTTGTAGGGAGTTGTGCTGGGCATTCTCCCACTTTTTCCACCCCATTCTGTGTCTCAGGTGGGGCTGATCTCCATGGCTGCATCAGTGAGCTCCCTTACTTTCCAGCTTCTATTCAGGTTCAACCAATGGGAGGCACCAATAGGAGAATGTTGGGGGGAACAGAAGAGATTGGGATGTTTCTTCCTCCTGACTCCCTCAGTCCCTAGCCAAGGGCAGAGGCCATGCTCCTTTATCCAAGGCTACAATTCTTCTCAGCTCCACTGTTGGAGCCATGGCTCTTGTTAGTTCCAGAAACTATTCCTTCCCATTAGCCCTTCAGGAGTGGGTCTGTGGAAAGGGAAGCAGGTCCTGTCTGTGTTAGCTGGGCTGTGCTTCCTTGTTCCTCCTCAGTTTCCTTTATACCTCCATTTGTAAGATGAATATTTATGAACATCTCCTTAATCACCCCTTTGTGCTTTTTCTGCCAGGACCCTGACTCACACACAACCCCATCCTATTGTCCAGAAATGAAATAGCTTCACCCAGGGTCTCCCAAGATTCCTGAAAGGCCAGGAACCAGAGAGAATCTGTATGTCTTTGTCTTTGGAGGTCTACACTGAGCTCCCTGAAGCTCAGCATTCCGGACTCTTCTCTGCTTTCTCTCTATTTTATCTTTGATCTTTAGAACAGTGTTTCTCAACCATTTTAAAAGGCACACTGCCCATTCAGGATCACTCAAAGACCTGCTTTATCTGGCTCTTCTCTCTGTTCCTCCCATTCTACCATTCTTCAATATATGTCTGTGGCCAGGTGCGGTGGCTCACGCCTGGAATCCCAGCACTTTGGGAGGCCGAGGTGGGAGGATTGCTTGACTCCAGGAGTTCAAGACCAGCCTGGGGAACATGACAAGACCCTATCTCTACAAAAAAATAAAAATTAATAAACTTATCCAAGTGTAATGGCACGTGTCTGTGGTCCCAGCTACTTGAGAGATTGAGGTGGGAGGATTGCTTGAGCCCTGGAGTTTGAGGCTGCAATGAGCTGTTGATTGTGCCACTGTACTCCCTCCTGGGCAACAGAGCAATACTCCATCTCAAAAACAAAAAATGTCTATGGGAAGAATGAATGAATGTCTGAGCCTCAGTTTCCTCTCTTGCAAAAATGAGGGCAATAACCCTCCTAAAAAGCTTCTAAGTTAGGTGTCATTATTACTACAATTTTACAAAGGTAGAAATTGAAGATCAGAGAAGATAAGGACTTGCTCAAGGTCACATAGCTAGGAAAGAGCAAGATCGGAAATGGAACCGAGGGATTCTGACTGAGTCTGGGGCTCTTGATATGGCACCACAGCCTGCTACCTTTCCAGATTAATAAAAAGAAACCAGTGCACCCTCAACCACTTTAAAAGGCACACTGCCCATTCGGGATCACTCAAAGGCCCACATTATGTGGATCTTCTTCTCCTGAACAGTCAGGCATTGAGATGTCTGAGGCCAGATAGATTATAGATGACAGATAGGTATGCAGCTATATATATGATGTGGTTTAACTGTGTTGCCACCCAAATCTCACCTTGAATTGTAGTTCCTGTAATCCCCACGTGTCATGGGAGGGACCAGGTGGAGATAATTGAATCATGGGGGTGGTTTCCCCTGTTCTCATGATACTGAGTTAGCTCTCACGAGAGCTGACCGTTTTATAAGGGGCTGCCCCCTTTGCTAGGCACTCATTCTCTCTCCTGCTGCCCTGTGAAGAGGTGCCTTCCACCATGATTGTAAGTTTCCTGAGGCCTCCCCAGCCACGTGGAACTGTGAGTTAATTAAACCTCTTTTTTAAAAAAATAATTACGCAGTCTCTGGTGTTTCTCCATAGCAGCAAGAGAACAGGTTGATACAATATATGTTTTTTCTTTTTAATTATCCTCTAAAACACACACACACAAACACACACACATACACACACACACACACACACACAGAAGCCTGCCCTTAAGTTCCTCTAGGGACGTGGGGTGGAAACATCCCCCTTCTGGTTGTCATGATGGCTCTGGAAGTCTGTTATCATGCAGCCCCTTTGTCCGTCTTTGCAATAGTTCCAGGGTCCTTACCTTACCTCCCTGAAGCTTTGATTAAAAGGGTGAGTCATCTGGCTATTGAAAGGCACAGAACATAGGTGGATTGTAATTTGAGTTACATAATTGCAAATGAACATGTTTTTAAACCTCCAGAGCTTCAGTTTTCTCACTGTAAAATGGGAAAAGATATTCACAGGTGACAGTGAGAGTCAACTGAAAAAAAATACCCAGTACTATGCCTGTTGTGGAGTAACTGTTCAGTAAATATTAAATCCCATCCTACCCACCTCTAGGGGTTCCCAACCACTTCCCAGGCCTCAGAAGAGTCTCACTGTCTTCAGTAGGGGGTCCGTGGATGGCAGGGACCTGTGGATGTACAACCTTGCTTTGCCTTTTTAGAGGAATATCAGCCGAGGTGTGGAAGGGAGTTATGTCAGGCCCTGTTCTTTGCTAGGAAATATTCTGCTACGTCGGGACACTGTGAGCAGAGCTTCAGCAATCCCAGTGTGCAGCTCCACAGCACCTTGTCGCACCTGCCAGCCATCATCTGATGGGAATTACCTGAGAGCCACAACCGTGAAGCCATTCACAGGAACTCATTCTTCGAGGGAGTCAGCAATGGAAATGACCAGGACCAGAAGAGATACAAATTGGGGGGGATTTAACCTGATGAATGCTGGGCCTTTCCTAGTCCATGGGGCCTTGTAGAACCCCAGGTGAAGGTGGAAGGATCTAGAAGTTGTTTAGTTATAAAGAATGATAACCTACTCACACTGGCTACTTGAGCGAAATTTAAGGAAATGCTAACCTACCAGCCTTATCAGAAGGTAGGAGCCAGGCAGCTCTCTGAAGCAGAAGTCTAGACATTCTAAAGTTGTGCCATTAAAGTAACTAAATGGCCAACTCTCTCATCTCTGTTTCTTGATTCAGAGAGAGGGAGAGAAACATTTAAGTGGCAAGAAGCCAACCAATGCTCACTCCTGGCGGAACAGCTGCAGCAGAGGGGTGGGCTTACGCAGGTTCCGTTAGGCTGAAGGGGCCTTCCTTCCCCCGTGGCTGAAGGAAAAGAATCATCAGAGACGGATGCAGACAACTGGCCAGAACCCCAAGGCTTGTCTACCACAATAAGCAAGTTCTACCTAGTAGCCTGTTTCATTTAGCCAGAGCTCCATTTCTGTTTAAATTGGGGAAGCTTTTAACTTTATTTGCAAAAGGTTTTCTAGAATACCTTTTAGCTTCCTGACAGTCCTGCCACAGGACTTTTGAAAACTCTGCTCCCTCTGCCTGGAAAGCCCCTTCTAGCCTCCGACCCCTTCCATGGCCTGGTACTGCTCCTCATCTGCAGCTCTGTAATTGGATGTCCTATCACCGACCCTCAGAGGAGCTCACGGTCATCAGTTTCACACTCCGGTAATATGCTATGCTTTTCTTTCGCTGAGTTTATCACACATGCAATGACCTGTTTGTGTAATTATTTCATGTCTGTCCCTTAGACTAGGCTACAAGCTGTAAGAGGGCAAGGGCTGTTTCTTATGTACCACTTTATCTCCATTGCCTGGCATATTGCTGGGAACAGGTAGGTGCTTGCTATATTTTCCCTCATCCTTGTGCTAAACTCATGACTCCTCACAATAACCTTTATTAGCCACTTTTATGATAAAGACACAGGCTCAGAGAGTGCAAGTGATGTGCTGTGGGACAAACACACCTAATAGCAATAGCTTGAGCACACCCTTAGAATGACCCTGTGTGGAAGATGCACCTGAATGTGTGTTCTGAACTGGGGAATCCGGGGGTGACCAGCACAGAGATCATTCCTGATCTATAAACATCTGAGCCCCTGGCCTTTCCTGTGTCATACAGGCCATACAGGGGATCGAGGCCCTGAGTTTGGGGTCAAATGAAGGTTGCCAGGTGGAGGTCGTTAGGGGAAGGGTGTTAAGTGAAAATACTGCATAAACTGCATGTTGTGTGCAGGGGGTTGTGGTTCTCCTGCCCAGGCTGCTGCTGCTGGACTCTCCCCTGTATGGAAGCCCCAAATAAAATCTCACATCTCCTTTGCTGGCTCTGTCTTCAGCCTCTTGAATCCACTGAGGTTAATAGGGGTTCAGCACAACTAAAGCCACGCAGCTGGGAAGATGCAGAGCCAGGCAGGGCATCTCTCAGACCCCAAAGCCTGAGCTTTGTTATGATTCCATGCTGCTTCTCGTGTAGACCAGATACGTCTCATTTCAAGACCTGAAGAATCTCCACTATTAGTCTGAATGCCCACATGTGTGGCATTTTGCTTTTAAATCCACGGGCCTTAGAAGCAGCAGTTCTCAGAGTGAATCTGTAAATTGGTTTCAGGTACCCCAAATCTCAGGCACCCAGGGAGCATGTTTAAAGGGCCCAGTACCCAGCCCCACTTGCAGGGCTAGGTGAGACTCTAGTACTTGCAGGATCAACAAGCACCCCCAGGTGCTTCTAATCCACAGCCAGGTTGAAAAACCAGTGCCTTAGGGTAACCTGGTGCCTGTCTAATTTTTCTGTTTTTGCTGTGATTACCTGGAGGGGGTTGGTAAAGGGAGAGTTGAAGCTTGCAGTGAAGAAAAGCCAAAGCTTATCTTTTTATTCAAAAGAAATGCCTGCTGCTCCAGGAAGACAGCAGGGGGGCGTCTGAGTTGTCATTTGAATTGCTGGGATGAGGACACGGTCTCTACTTCAAGCCTTGGCGGTCTCACTAGCGCCAGTTACTAGGAACAGGTGGGCCTCACAGGCAGGCTTATGGTCTCCAGAATTGGCTTGTAAATAACTCATATGGCACAGCTGGGTCTCTGGCCTCATAAATATTGACCAGCTGTGATTAACCGTCCACTCCGGATCACATTATCTAGCAGGAAAACTCCTTTATTAGGGTATTAAATAAGCATAAGGCCGTGTCTGTTCTGTACAACAGCTTTCCCCTGTGAAGTATGATGCTCTGGCCAGGTGATCTCTACCCAGGCCGGTAAAAGAGAACCATCAATTCCATTAAACAAGGTATTAATTGAGCACTTACTATCTGCTTGGCATTCAGCCAGGGACTGGGGAGATTATGGTGAATGAGGTATTTTAATGAGTCAGAAAATATGTTCAAAATAAGCTCGCCTCTCTAAAACTGCCTAAAATGATGTCAGAGAAAGGTGTGGATGAGAAGGAACCTGGACACTGTTAGCCTAAGACTTTATTTAAAAATGTGGGTGTATTCACTTCCCAGTTCTCATTAGTTGCCCTCCACCCGAATGAGACCAACCCGAGCCTGCTGCAGGAAGGGAGTCAGCCACCATCATGTGTGTTTGACAGAGACACAAAAGCAGGCAGAGGAGCCAGAAAGCTTTGTAAAGGGAAGAAGAAGAAGATTTCAGCCCTGATTCAGGTTGTTGGCATGGGAGGTGGGCTAACGAGAAGTGGTGCAATCCTATGTGACGGGCTAGAGTGCATCTTTGGCTTCCCCTGATTGGGCCTAAGTTGAACATGGGGACACAAGTTGGGGAAGCTGTCAGTTACTGATGATATCCTGGCCACTTGGGGCTGATTGCTACAGAGGTTGTTGTGTGGCATCCTAGGCTGGTTACTACAGACAGGAGTCTAACTTTCTGGACTAGTTGCTGTCGGCAGTAGATTGGCTTCCTGGGCTGGTTGCTTCAGGTTGTGGATCAGAGGTCGGCTTTATATATTGTCTGGCCATGATCTATTTGTATATTCAGTCTCACAGGGCTGCCATAACAGTCTCACAAATTGAGTGGCCTAAAGGAAGAGAAATGTATTCTCTCTCAGGGCTGGAGACTGGGAGTCTAAAATCAAGGGGTCAGCAGGGCCACATCCTCTCTTCCTAGCTTCTGGTTGCTATAATTGGTGGTGTTTCTTGGTTCGTAGCTGCATGACTCCCATACTGCCTCTGTGGTCACGTGTTTCTTTTCCTCCTAGGCATCCGTGTTTTCACATGGCCGCCTCCTCCTCTGTGTGTCTGTCTCGGTTCCGCTGCTCCTCTCATGAAGACTCCAATCATGTTAGATTAAGGACTCACCCTAATTCATTATGAATTCATCATAAGTTGATTGCATCTGCAAAGACCCTAATTCCAAATTAGATCATGTTCACAGGTACCAGGGTTGGGACTTGAACATAGCTTTTTGGAGGACACAATTCAAACCACAACACTGTGTACTCTCCAGAAGGCTCCGAAGAGGTGCCGGGAGCACATGCTGATGGTTTTATGGGGCTTTGGCAGGAACAGTCAGCCAATGTTTAAGTTTCTGGAAGAGTCAAGGATGATTCTAGAAGAAAAAGGAATTGTCCTGGTGGTTTAGCGGTCACTGTTTCAACAGTAGGGATCTTACCGAGAGGAGTGGGGAGATACGGTCAGAGGCTTAGGTCTTGTGCTGGAGTGAGTGGGAGGAACAGCTGGGAGGACAAAGACACACAGGGGCCCCAGTGGAAAAGTGTCTCTCATGAGGTCACCTAGAGATGGCAATAATAGGCCAAAGGCCTACATGGTACCCAGAAAAAACCATCAGTGATGGTGATAATCATGGCCAAGATTGGATGCTTAGAATTGAGAGGAGATGGATACAGGGCTTCCCATGACAACAGCAGCCTCATCTCCATCCCTGCAGCTTTTAGCCTTACAGGGTGCATTCATTTACCCAGGCTGCCATAACACAGTACCACGAATTGGGTGGCTTAAAACAATAGAAATTTATTCTCTCACACTAATAGCTGCAAGTCCAAAATCAAGGCACTGGCAGGTTCGTTCCCTCTGGGGGGAACGCACTCTGTGCATTTTCCTAGTTTCTGGTAGGAACCAGCAGTCCTTGCTATGTATGCCTTGATTCCCGGATGCATCACTCCAATCTCTGCCTCCATCTTTAGATGGCGTTTTCCCTCTGTGTCTGTCTGTATCCAGATTTTCCTCTTCTTAAAACGTCACATTTTGTATCAGATCGGGGCCCACCGTAATGACCTCATCATAACTTGATTACATCTTCAAAGACCCTATTTCCGGATAAGATCACATTTACAGGTTCGGGAGTTAGGACTTCAACGTATCTTGTTGGAGAATACAATTCAACTCATAATATAGAGGATACAGGAAACAACACAGTGTTGTAAATGCTGTAATGGAGAGCAGGGAGGCCCAGGAGCACTGCAGGGAAGGGCCTGGGCTTACAGAGACTGGGAAGGCTTCCTGGAGGAGGCGCCATCAAACGGAGACCTGTGGATGACTAGGCGTTAGAGAGGTAAAATGAGTTCCAGGAAGGAACAGCACATGCACAGACCAGGAGAAAGGGAAAAGCATGGTACATTACAGGATAAGTAGTTCAGACTCATTAGATCAGAAAGAACGAGAGGATAACGGCACAAGAGGAGCATGATAAGAGAGAGATGGAACTGTGCCAGCTGGAATTTTCCTGAACAGCAGACACTAGGGAAAGAAGAGAAACGCACAGAAGAATCTTTATTTGTAGGAATTCTTTTTCTTACCTCAATTGTCTGAGAGTCATCATTTCTATATGCAATGCAAACTGCAATGATATAGTTTGGCTGTGTCCTCACCCAAATCTCACCTTGAATTGTAATACTTCCCACGTGTCAAGGGTGGGGCCAGGTGAAGATAATTGAATCATGGGGTGGTTCCTTCATGCTATTCCCGTGGTCGTGAATAAGTTTCACAAGATCTGATGGTTTTCTAAATGAGAGTTCCCCTACACAAACTCTTTTGCCCGCTGCCACGTAAGACGCGTCCTGCTTCCCCTTTGCTTTCCACCATGATTGTGAGGCCTCCCCAGCCATGTGGAACTGTGAGTCAATTAACTCTCTTTCCTTTAGAAATTACCCAGTCTCAGGTATGGCTTTATTAGCAGCATGAGAACAGACTAATACATGCAAGCTTGGAGATCTAAACAGAAGGACCTGGTGGCAAGCTTCCAGAGCTGATATAAAATAAGACGACATTTGTTTCATTAGTGAGTACCTACTACACACTGGCCATGTCGCAGTGTAAGCAAAAATCCATATTGCGCCTATCCTCCAGGCTATTAACAATCTGCCTACTGGGAGAGAGACAGTAATCAAATAATCCTTCAAATAAATGTTTAATTACAAATTTAGATAATAACATAATGGTAGGATTAGATTTACAGGATTTTTTTCCATTTTTAAGAATCACAGTGGTTTAAATATTACCAGTTTTTCTCTCTCATAAATAAAATTCAGAGATGGGTGGTACAGTCACTCCACAGTCATCAGGAACTCAGGCCCCTTCGGTCCTCTGACCCATAATTTTTTAGCATATCTCATGGTGCTAGATGGCCACAGAAGCTCCAGGCATCAGGTTCATATTCTAGAAAGGCTGAAGAACAAAATGCTCTACCCCTTTAAAGAGCTTTCCTGTAAGTAGTAACCAATCAAATTCCACTTACCTGTCCTCATCAGAACCCTGTTACATGGCCACCTATCTGCAAGAGAGGATGGAAATAATACACTTTAACTGGGCTCATGTCACCCTAAAATCAAATCATGATTCTAAAACCAAGGACAAAAGGCAGAAAGGATATTGTGTGGGGAGTCGGAGCCCTCTATCACATGAAACAAAGGAACGCCATTCTCCCAGGGAGCGATGCCTATGTTGAAAGATACAGCATGAGGAGGGGCTAACCGTGTGAAAGGGGGAGGGACGTAGGGCTCCCCATAAACTAAACAGGCTCATGTAGCTGGACCACAGATGGGAAGATGAGGTACTGAGAGATAAAACAGGGCAAGGTAGGGAGAGACCTGATGAACCGGGGCCTTGTTAAGATGTGGGGCTTTATTCTAAGTGCAGTGGAAGCTGCTAAGGGGTATTAAGTAGGAGATAATACCCTTTAGCAGGTGGTCTGATCATCTTTGTGTGTTTTGGGCACCTACAATGTGCATGGTGCAGGGTACTGGTGATACAGAGGTATAGCGTCCCCTCGCTGGTGGAGCCTGGTTTGGGGGAGAGCAGCTGCCTTCTGGATTAGAGCCCGCAGAACCATATGCCCAGCTGTGTGCAGGGAAGTGTGGGTGTCAGCAAAGGGTTAACCTCAAAGCCAACTGTTGGTAGTTGAATGCAATTTCAGCAAGATGAAGGGGAGGACAAGGACATGCAGAGCTGGCCCAAGCACTACAAGTGTCCAGTGTTGAGGATCTGCCAATAACAGGTGATTTCTGGAGGAAGGCCAAGACATGAGACTTGAAGTCAGTCAGAGGTTAGATCACTAAAGGTCTTATGTGTCAGGCTAAGGAGCTGAATGTTAGCGAGCCACGGAAGGGTGTTGAGTCAGGGAGTGACATGATGCAAGCTATGTTTTAGCACATCAGCATTGGCAGCAGCATGCAGAAATGCAGAGGAGGAAGGAATGCATAGTTACTGAAAAGAGGAGGTTGCTTTTTGTGCACTTGAACTTCTGCCTGTTGGGATCCTGGCTAATTTTATCCTTGTTGGCAGACACCTACTTGGACTACTCCTCCCTGTGAAACACAGAAGCTGAGACCTACATTCCCTTATCTGAAATTCTGAAATCCAGAAAGCTCTGAAAACAATTTTATTTATTTATTTTTTTTTGGTGATTCATTTGATGACCAAACCTGAGCCTAAACTAAACTCATTCATCCCGACTCTGTCTGGCATAATGTGACTTAATCTATTTATTCCACTTAATGTGAATGTTAATGTTTTCCTGTGTAGAAGGATTAATGAGTTCAATGATCAGTGTTAAATAATAAATGGCATACATAGAGTATTGCCTAACATTCAAAAAATCCTAAATTTCATAATACATCTGGCCCGAGTGTTTTTGTTTTTGTTTGTTTGTTTGTTTTTTGAGATGAAGTCTGTCTCTGTTGCCCAGGCTAGAGTGCAGTGGCGAAATCTTGGCTCACTGCAACCTCCACCTCCCGGGTTCAAGCGATTCTCCTGCCTCAGCCTCCTGAGAAGCTGGGACTACAGGTGCCTGCCACCAAACCCGGCTCATTTTTGTATTTTTAGTAGAGTCCATGTTTCACCATGTTGGCCAGCCTGGTCTCGAACTCCTGACCTCAGGTGATCTGCCCGTCCCGGCCTCCCAACGTGATGGGATTACAGGTGTGAGCCACTGTGCCCGGCCTGGCCTAGAGTTTTAGATAAAGGACTGTAGTTACCATATATAAGCAAGAAGTTCTGAAACAGGATAATTTGCTCTAACTAGGGGGTTGTTTTAGCAGATAAAAGGAGAATCTATTTGATGCAAAAAACAGTAAACTTGTGGACTCATATTTCAATGGATCATAGAAGGTATAAAATAAATAGGCTCAAAGAACATTTTCCTACCTTTATGGATGATAAATCAACAAGAGGTTAATAAGAAAGACTTAGGGCTACCCAGGATGTCACCACTACATTTATAAAGTTAATATCACAGAGAATAACTAGCATCTACTCCCATAAGGCCAGTGGCATTATTGTTCTCGATAACAAACGTATATTTATATGATGCTTCGGATTGTAACAGGTTTTGTTGCAAATGCTTTCTCCTTTAATTCTTGTAAGAACCGTGATGAATGGATGTTGGCATTCCCAATCTACACCCAAGGGTTTCAAGCTCAGAGAATGTAAGAAATTTGTTTGAAGGCACTCAGCCAACATTTACACGTAGGGCCTGGATTAGGTTCTTCTGAATCTGAGATCTGTAATCTTATTTTCAACAAACAATAACATTCTTGGATGAAGGGTAACAACTTTTAAAAAGCCTGCTACGAAGAGGCAGCACAATAAAATTTATCTCACAAGCCCACTCCAGCTCATAAATTGTGACTGAATGACTTGCTCAGTTGAGGATTTCAAAATTGTTTCCAGGCCTAACAAGGACTTTGATAATTTACCAGGCCTCACAAGGACTTTGACAATCTATTAGCTTTGATTACCAAGGTACAAAATGGAAGCATGGCAAATGGGTGGATTGCTATTCTTTTTTAATTATACTTTTATTTTTTGGAGATAGGGGATCTTGCTATGCTGCTGCCCAGGTTGGTTTCAAACCCGTGGCCTCATGCAATTCTCCCACCTCAGCTCCCCAGAGTGCTGGGATTACAGGCATTAGCTATTGCACCTGGCCCTACTATGCATATTTAAGGGTTGACTTGACTTTGTTTCATTTAGTCATCAAAAAAACATCCCTTAGGTGTTTACTGGGTGCCAGGCACTGCAGGATGCTGAGGCTGGCTAGCTCTATGAAGGCTCAGTCCCTGCCCTCGAGGGACTTAGAAAAGTCTCACTGCTGCTCCAATTGTGTAGGAAAAGTGATGTGTGATGCAATAATACTACAGGCCCACAAGCCCAAAGAGGGACTTGGAGAAGCAAAGTGAAGATGGTGCTACCAACATAGTCTAGACTTCAGAAGAGAGTGTGTTCTCCTGCAAACTACATTGGAATTGGCTTTGGAATTGCACAGGCTTGTGTCCAAAACCTAGTAACTAGAGTGACACCCAGGATGGGGCTTAGCTTATCTAGATTTCAGTTTCTTCATCTGTTTGAAAGGGAAGAAAAAAGGAAATAGCGACCTCAGAAGTTTGTCCAGACTTAAAACAACTGGTAGGAATAACAGCTATGATTTGTTGAGTAGTTTTATGCACTGGGCCTTGTTTTAAACTCTTTACAGTGAGCACTCAGAACGTGGCTATAATAGCCATAGTATTTTTGCTGCCGCTGACATTGTTACTAAGAACTCTTCTGGGACTGATTTCTTCCATTCTGTCCAGTCTCTACCGCTGACTCTCTGTGATTTTCAAACAAGTCACTTCTACGGGGACTCAATTTTTCTTTTTACAGAATTTGCTGTTAAAAAAACTTGGATTAGATGACAAGCTAAAACCTGAGGATCTTTTTTTAAAAACCCAGATACTTGAGCTCCATGCCATAAAGATTCAGATTGGCTAGTTCTGGAGTCAGGCCTGGGAATCTGTATTGCTTTTAACTTAATGATGAAAAAGTACAAATAGACTCAATACTAAGAAAGTCAATGGCCCCGTTAAGTGTACATTGGCCAGCTTCATCAGTAACCAAGGCTTTGTCGTATTTGTTTGATCTGTCCCATGCAGGCTGTTCTCCATTCACCACCCCTAGAGCAGGTCCACTCCACCCTGCTCTGACCCTCAAGGAAGGATGAACTCAACAACTGTTTTCACCAGGTTCCTTTGCCTTTTGTCTTCAGCAGGGACTGGAAATTAGGAGGAGAGCAAGGCTGGGCCATGCATTTCCCTGGCTCCCCCCTCCTGGGGTGTTGGCAGTGGCTGTGTTCCTCCACCTCAGGGCACAGCTCAAGGCAGCCAGCCTTCCCTGGCAGCCTGCATCTGTCCGTAGTGTCTTAACCATTCCCTCCTCTTGACACTTCGGGTCTAAGAATTGTGGTTTCCCTAGTGTTGCTTATTTCACCCCTTTTTGATTTCCCTAAGCCCTGCCCACATCTTTAGAAAAAGCAAATGCTCTCTAATTACCTAATTTGCATATGACACTATTTTCTATGGGGACCAACCCTCTTTTTATTCGTGCCTGAATATTCTAAAGAAAATCACTCTGCATCACAAATGCAATGATCACATTCAGCAAGACAATAATTTTAATGTAATCTACAGGCAGCCATCTGTATATTTCAAGTGCCCCTTTGGTACCTGTGAGCAGTCATGTTTGAGAATCACTAGCCTATCTTTGTGTGGTTTTTCCCTCTCAAATGATCTGCCTCTTGGATATGCAGAAAACATCCCAGTTTATAGATTTGAGTCAGTCTCCACCTGGTGGCAGGAAAGCTCACCTGGATTGTGGGCTGGTAAATGAGAACCCGGTTGTGTCAATGAGGTGGTGTTGCCATGGGAACTGCCCTAGACCATTTAGGAAGCGGTTTGAACACAGGCCCCAATCTATCCATAGGCTGAACAATCAGGTGGACACTGAACCAAACATTCCACCTAACTGTACCTTCCTTCCTCGGGGACAGGTATGGCCACTCATAGGACCAAAAAGGCAAGTCATACGCTGTGTATTATACAAGTTGCTGTATGACTGATAAAAAGGGTGAATTTGGGAAGTGGTTAGAGAAAACACTATAGTGATGATCAAATGTAATTTTAGTAAGTTTACCTGTTTGAATTAGCCTTGGGAATCAAAGCACAGACTATTCACTTGGTGACAGAGGTCAGGCACTATGAGGTTAATAAAATACTTTAAGATCCTAAGAAATAACAAAAATCATTATTCCACCCCAGCCATGGGAACCTGCCCTCCCCTAATGCTCTGCGAGGAAATCTCTCCCAATACTTATTCTAGGGAGTCGTTTCTCTTGCTTGAGTCTTACCTTAGATCAAACTTGTAATTACACATGTTTTAGTCTTTGAACATTTGATTCACTTTTTCAGGTTTAAGATGAAAAAGATCCATTAACCACTCCTCGGGCCTTTCCCAGAAAGAGGGAAGTTGTGGAATGTGGCCAGTTGGAGAAGTGACAGGTTGGCACTGTGAGGTGTCTCGGCAGATCTGTACGTAAGTGGACAGGACTGAGCAGGTCATTGCCTGTCTCTAGGACAAAGGCCGCTCCTCTGCCCTTATTCTAGAGACTTCAGTATCTCTCAGTGAGTTCTAAGGAACTGTTTCATCCTCACTGTACTAAATTACAATCCTGAATGAAGAGCTTGGCCAGTAAAACTCCATTCAAGTTTAGAACAGCAGAAATTGGCTGGGGATCAAAGCATCTCATTTCTTAAAGACGAGTCACCAGGGGCATATGGCTGGGTATTTGGTGGCTCGGTTGCAGGCAATGTTTTCCTTGTTAGCTTTGCTACATAAAAGCATTTTCTGCCGAGGCAGGCAATTTATATTATTCTAGTTTTCAAAGCAAATCCTTCTGAGACCAGGTTACTAAAACCTAAGCCATCCTCGGAGGCTCTGCTGATCACCCCTTCGTTAGGGCATCCCACCATGCAATTACCAGCAGAGAGCAACCTTGTGCCCTGCAGATACAGAATTTTGTCCTTAAGCACTTGAGTAAGGAAATTAGGCCAGACTCAAGCTGTAGTCCATTTTGGCTAAAGGAGAAAGGCTCACCTACCTGTCAGCTACAAATTACCTTGGCCCCAACCCTCACTTCTTAATCATCTGCTTTGCACTCCCCCATTGCTTCTACCTGGGCCTGCACGTGTCACTTGATCCGCTGGACAGGAGCGGTCATGGGAGACAGGCTGTGTACCAAGACCTGCAGATTTGCAGGTGGTTAAGAGAGATGTTGGGCTTCAAAAATCATGTGCACACAGGATCCTTTAAGATGATCTGCAGAAGGAAGGGGAAGGAACAATTATTTCAGGAGACCCCCACTCCTGAAGACACAGGAGCTGAAGCAGCTGTCTGCTCTAGGCTGATATTAGGGGAGCTTACGCGGTGTGGATTTCCAGATGCCACACCCAGAGGTCCTAATTCAGCAGGCCTGGAGCATCTGCATCTCTAATAAGCTGCTCTCCCTTGTGATTTAGGACCAGGAGATGCAGGAACCTAGCTCAAGTCCTTCCATCTTGTCCTGGTGATCTGCTTTGAGTTTAGAACTGATGAACACATGTGCCTAAAAGCCTTTGAATTTTCTGGGCAAGTCAGAATGATTTACTGGGGTCAAGTGGGTTTTATATCCTTAGATTTGCCACTGGGGCATCAGACATCTGGATTAGGAAAAGTCATTGCTTTAAGGTAACAGAAGGCCCTCATTAAAATGCAAACATTAGCTGAGCCATGAGTGATGCTAGCAGCGCTTACGACACTATGCAGTCAGCACTGGGAAGGGTCAAATGCTTAAAGGTTAGGAGTGCTGGCTTTGCTGAGTTGGGGTCCACTCAGTCACCTCACTAGCCCTGTGAGCCTCAGGCAAGTTCTTTAACTTGGATTGTCCATCCATTAAATGGGGATGATGAAAACCTCATAGGGATGATGTGTATAAATGGCTGACCTCTGTATATGGCCCAGGCTATGTACTGGCGTCATGTCAGACCCCTGCTAACTCCAACAGGAATGGCACCAGGCTCCAGAGGCCAAGAAAGAGACCCAGAGCCCATAAACAAGATCCAGGGTTTTATCAGGGGAAACCTTACAGGGAGGGGTCCAGTGGTGGTGGGCTGAGAAGGAAAACTGCAACTGCTTGCCAAAAGCAGGCAGTTTATATATCACCCTCACTTAGCACCCTCCCCCTAACACCTCCACCTCGCAAATTTCATTTAACCCAAAACAAAGGGCCTCAGTCCCCTGCACAGCCCATGTTCCGCTGGACAGGCCGGGGGCTCAGATGTTCCTCATAGATAAGGAACGCATCTCCAGGTTGGCCATGCCAAGAACTGTGAACACACATGCAGGTGAGTCTGCCATAAAGGGTCATTCTGAGGCGGTGCTTGCTGTTGCTGTCAGGTGTGACTGTGACTGCCTACCATACACTGGGGTAAAATGGTGTCCAGTTATTATGGGGTATTTATAGAGGGATAAAAGTGCTAGAGTATCTATTAATGTTAACAGATCCCCATCACTCCCTCCCCTCCTACCCAGGCAATCCATCCTCTACACAGCTGCCTGAGATGGCTCCAAAATCCATATCTCATCCCGTTCCACGACCGCACCTTACAATCCCTCAATGGCTCCCTTAGGGTAAATGCACCTGAGAACAATAACAAGCATACCATGAGAATGACCCTCTATGGCTGAGGCACCTGAGTGTGTGTTGTGAGCTAGAGAACCCAAGAGTGGCCACCCCAGAGATTCGTTCCTTCTCTGTGAGGAACATCTGAGCCCCTATTCTTTCTTGTGGAACACAGGGTGTACAGGCGATCGAGGCCCTTTGTTTTGGCTTAAGTGTTAGGGAAAGGGTGCCAAATGAAAATGCTATATAAACTTGCATGCCTTTTGCAAGCAGTTGCAGCTCCCCTGTCCAGGATGCTACCACTGGACTCTCTCCCCTGGATGTTAAGCCCCTAATAAAACCCCATGTCTGGATCTTTTCTTTCATCTCATGAACATGGTGCCACTCCCATTGGAGTTGGTAGGGGTTTGGCATGACAGCTCCCTATTGCCTTCATGTTAAAGTCATACAAGGCTCTACATGCTTTTGCCGCTACTGACCTCTCCAGCTCCTTATCTTACCACTCAGAACCTTTAAACTCTCATTTTGCACAGTGTTCAATTCACTTTGCACCCACCCACCTACCTACCTACCTACCTACCTGCATTTTTCCTTCCTCCCTCTACAGTTCATTCTCCATCCCCCACAATAACCCCACCCCGGGTTACTTAATACACTTCTACTCATCCTTTGAAACAGCCCAGCGGTCACCTCCCCTAAGAAGCCTCCCTGACCTCCTTCCTCCACCTGGGCTGGGGGAGGACCCTCTGCAGCGTCCCCTGGGACACCTCTCAGCACTTTCATATCCTATTCTAACTGCTCACCAATCTGACCTCTGCATCAGTGGTTCTCAGCTCTTCCCACTAGAATCCACTGGAAGCTTTTTAAACTCCCCATATCCTGGCCACATGCCAGACCAATGAAATCACTCTCTAGGGGTGAGACTCAGGTATCAGAAGGTCTCCCTGATGATTCCAGGTGATTGCAATGTGCAGCTAAGGTTGTAGGCCAGGGCTCCAGATGGTGAGCATCTTGAGGGCATCAAATGTGTGCAGAAATGACTTTCTACCAATGCTTAGCACAGCAACTGCCACACTGGTGGTCTCCAATAAATGTGTGAATACACACAGGAAGGTGGGTTAGTATATTCAGGAACTTCCAGAGCTGCATCACAGTCTGAAAGAACAGGTTGTGCAAAGGTGTTGGGACAGGTGACCCATGGAGGTTCAGGGCCACAAGAAGGTGCTAGAAAGCAGAGGGGGAGACTGGAGTGGGTGGACCGAGCACAAACTGCTGCAGTGGTCCTGCAGTGGACACCTGCAGAGTTCCACCTGAGGCTGATATGGGGCATGCAGGGCACGGGCCACAAGTCAACTCAGCTGTAACCACATCCAGTCCAGCCAGGGACACTTGAAGCTCACCAGCTAGGGGCCCTTGTGAAGGAACTGTGTCCTATTTATTTAACTGTTGGGTCTAACAGGCTTGGAGAGTCCTCTCTGCCCTCCCAGAGAGGGCTTGGGAGGTCTCTATGTCCTGGCAGACAGAGAATGTGCTCACAGCTCACTGTCCTGGCCACACGCTCTCGACTTCCTTTGTCGACAGTGAGAGAGGGCAAGAATGTCCAAGCCCTCCAAAAACCCTTCCTGATCAATCCTCCTAAAACCTGCTTCCCTCCTGAGCCCTTAATAGTTGAGCCTTCCTTCTTGGCAAGAAAATCTGAAAATAAACGGAGAAATTCACCAGCTTATTTTCTCGTAGGCTTAGCCCAGAAGAACAAACTGTTTTTCTCCCTCGCCTTCTCTGAAGAGGACAAGCAGGTCTTTGTAACACGGAACCTCAAGTTTCCCTTGTCCCAGAGGATTGGTTAACAAAACAAATCTTTTAGAGGAGGAAAATCCAAGCTCTGGTTGGCAAAGGACTGAGCTACCTAAATAGGGGAGACTACGCAAGGTGGGAGGTTTAGATTTCCTGGGTCTGGGGGAACAAGGGGTTTGGGTTCACTGAGTTGTAGCATTTATGCATCAACCCACTAGAGCCCGAAGAGGCGCAGGACCCTTGCTGGCTGCAATGATGGGTGAACAGAGCTAACTCTCACCCCCACCCTGAGATGTTCTTCACAAGCGATGGCTTTTGAACCTTTCTAATTCCTTGAGGTTTTTAGTTTGTGGTTGTTATGACAATAGTGACTGTCTGATAGACACATCTGATAGCAATAATTTAACTTACACATGCCCTGAGGATGACCGTGTATGGCAGACACACCTGAATGTATGTTCAGAGCTCTGCTCATGGCCAACCGGGAGATTCGTTCCTTGTGTCTGAGGAACACCTGCACTCCCAGCCTGTCCTGTAGAACATGGCTCCGTAGGGGATGGAGGCCTTTGTTTTGGGTTAAATAAAGGTTGCCAGCGGAAGGATGCTAAGTGAGGATGCTATGCGAACCGCACCCTTAAGCAGTTGCAGTTTTCCTGCCCAGCCTGACTGTTGTTGCTGGGCCATCACTGTACGTAGGTTTCCCGCTGGTAAAACCCTAGGTCTCATTGGCTGCCTCCAGGTCTCTCCTTCGGCCTCTTGAACCTTGTGTGATCCCCGTTGGAGTTATTAGGGGTCCCACATGAGAGTGACAAGACACTAAGACACTGGAGGGTGGAGTGGGGTGCAGGGTGGGGAAATCCAAAATTGTGTTTGAGTATATCCATTAGCTATTTCGGTGGAGAGGTGGAGTAACTGCAGTTAGTATCCCTTGCTTCGTGCTTACTTGTTTAGACACTTTCCATAGATGGAATCGTTTAATCCTCACAACGACCCTATGAGGTTAGTACTTACTCCTTTTCCCATTTGGAAACTGAGGAGATAAAGTAATTGTTCAAGGGAACATGACAAAAAACGCAAGTAGTCATTTGGTTACAGTTTTGGAGGTGTGTGTGTGGTGGGAGTGAGAACAAAGCTGGAAATACAAATTCAGTAGTCAGAAGCTGATAAGATGATATTTAGAGCCATTGATCCCATCAGTCTTCCTGGGAAAGCACCTAGACTGGGAAGAGGAGAGTGTCTGGAGCGAGCCCTAAGTACTCCCAAATTTAGAGATGAGAATACAGAGCGGTAGGAGCCACTGCTGGGAAGTGGAGAAAGGTCAGTGAGGTAAGAAGAAATCAACGACAGTGAGGTGTTCCGGAAGCCAAGAAAGGGAAGCATTCCAAAGACCAGGAAGTGGCCAGTTGTGTCTGGAGCTGCTGGACGGCCAAGTAAGATAAAGTCTGCGAAGTGCTTTTGCAGGGAAGAAGGGATTGTGCTTTCGACAGGAGCAGCTGCTTTGGAGGAGAGGGGACAAAGTCCAATTGTGGTAGAGTGGGAGGCGAGAAAGTAATGTTGGGGAGGTGCTACCTTTCAAGAAAAACCCAGGGACTGAGCTGCAAGGGCCCATGGTCCCTGGCATTCTCTCCAGCTCTCTCCACACAGCAACTTCATTTTTTTCCCCATATATGCTATAGAGCATTTTCTTTAGGTCACAAAGAAGGTCTTGTCCCATTCGGTCAATAATTGTACCAAGGAGGTGAAAATGGGAATAAAATATCAAAAATAGAATGACAAGAATGGGATGAGCAAGCTGCAAGGATCAATGAAGCCAAACCTGTCCAGGAAAACATATCTATCCACGAACCCGTCTTCAAGGAATCAATCAGCAGCTCTTGAAAAATTGTATCTCCCGTAAAAGTGTCATCAGAGCTTTCACGGTGTCACAATGCAGGTGCCAATGGCTGGGCACAGAATAGACGGCCCATTAATACTCATTGATGGGTTTATTGATTTGTGTGTCCAGTATAATTAGCCCCACCGATCTTCAATCAATGCAACCTGGGGAGGGGATGGAGCCAATGTATCCAGAACAGGGAGTGGAGAGCTGGGCTCTGTCCTGAGGGCCACTGGTACCCTGCCTAGCCCGGAAGCACCCCGGACTCCTCAGATGCATGGGTTCTTCACTCGTAAAATGGGAGGATGGCAGTTCAGAGTTTCCCAAAGTGATTTCCAGCGATCCTTAATTCTTTGTAATGTTAGTAGGGTTTTGTTTTTTTTTTTACTTTTTTTCCTCACCAAAAGGGTTAAATGGTCAGATTAGGGCAACACTCATTTTAAATGAGCAGGAATTCTTTGAGCTTTTGGTATACTGGATATTATAAATCTCTAAGAAATGTGATAAAGTATTCATTTATTTGTTTGATCTACATTAGCACCAATCATATGCCAGGCACTATTCTAGTGTTGGGGACCTAAGAGTGAACAAAAGGCTTCAGTCCCTCTGTGAAAGTATTTGCTTTCTAGTGAGGGAGTACAAAGAGACAATCAACAGTGATAGATCTAATGACAAATGGAGCTAAATCCTGTACAAAAAAGTAATCATAGTAACACAGTGCAGGAGATAGAAGGTGGTGCTATGCATAGGAGAGATGAGGCTTTCTTCTCTCCTAAGAGTATTTTTGAGCAGAGACCTGAAGGAAAGGAGGAACTGTAAATGCAAGGTGGCAATACATTTGTCCTGGTCACAGAACATCAAGGGGGTGAATGCAGCTGATATGGGGACAGTGGTGAGATGATGTGGGAGAGGAGGGGGCGAGGTTGTGTGGAACCTTCTCTCTTGGCATCTACTGGTAGAGAGGTAGGTCTTGTTTTCCACAATAATGTCCTCAAACAGGGGACTATCTTTTTTTCTTCTTTGATGATGTAATTCTCAGGATTAACATCCCACTGGAATAGACAGTTTCTAAGTACAACACTAATGATATGACGTGGGTAATGGAATGGTGTTCTAAACTGACCAGTGGAGAGAGTGAAAAGTATAAGTTACAAGATCTCTTGCGAAATGCTGTTCTGCTTTATAAAAAACATGGACCAGATTGTGATTTAAGAATGGGATCTAGACTGGGCACGGTGGCTCATGCCTGTAATCCTAGCACTTTGGCAGGCAGAGGCAGGTAGATCACTTGAGGTCAGGAGTTCAAGACCAGCCTGGCCAATATGGTAAAACCCTGTCTCTCCTAAAAATATAAAAAATTAGCCAGGTGTGATGGCACATGCCTGTAGTTCCAGCTACTTGGGAGGCCGAGGTAGGAGAATCACTTGAACCTGGTAGGTGGAGGCTGCAGTGAGGCAAGATCGTGCCAATGCACTCCAGCCTGGGTGACAGAACGAGACTCCCTGTCTCAAAAAAAAAAAAAAGCGATCTCTAAATCAGATTGCAAGACTAGTGTCAATTCCTCAATTGACTCTCTATGTGACTTTGGGCAATTTCTTGGCCTTTCTATGCCTCAGCTTCCTCATCTGTAAAAATAGGAACAATTATACTTCCTACCACAATGGCCAGAGTGAAGATTAACTGAGAATTAACAAAATGCTTAATGCAGTGCCAGGCACACAGTAAGTTCTCAGTAAATGTACCTGGTAAGATAATTAACATTAACATTGAATGAGGCTTATAAGTGCTGCCGACTAAAGAATCTGCTTTGTATATAAAAAAAGGATGACAGAAATATAACATCAAATGCAGGGACACCTGGAGTGCTTTTGAAGGGCTGAATGGTGTGCTTCAAGACCGTACTGTGTGTTTCACACACCATGGCTGTCATCCTGGCTGCCTACACAGCAACTATTCCTCTGCTATCCCCCAGGGTAGCAGCCACACTCCTTGCCATGTTCAATGCCAGTTACTTGTTGCAGTGCGACTGTTCATGCAATACAGCAGAGCTCAGGACTCGGCTAGATGGTTGGGAGAAAGGAAGCCATCCTCTCTGCTGTGCTGTAGAGAAGTCATGCAGCCAAGGAGCTGCAGCAGTCATCTCTCTGCCATGAAGACAGCCAGCCCGGGCACAAGGCCATTACACAGAGCAAGGCAGAGCCAGGAGACTGCCTGAGAAATGAAGCCCCATCCTGGCTCACCAGCTACCTCTAAACCAACCCAATTCTGAAATTCCCCCTCCTTCACTGTAAACTCTTCAGGCCCAGGATCCAATAAATTGCTTTATTTTAAAACCATGCTAAACTAGATTTTGCTTTTACTTTATAGCCCAAAGCATCTTAACTGATACCCATCAGATAAGTTATCTCATCCTATCTCCATGACAACCCTTTTGTAAGATGCTGTTATTCCCACATTACAAATGGAGACACACTCAGAGAGGATGGCTGACCTGCTGTGGAGCTATTTTGGGACAAAAGTTTGTAGAGTGGATTTGGGTTTCAAAGATCTGGGTTCCTGTCTTAGGTCTGTTAGGTATGGCTATGTTTCCTCATCTGTGTAATGAATATAGTTCTTTTGTTTTATTTTTTGAGACAGGGTCTTGCTCTGTCACCCAGGCTAGAGTACAGTGGTATGATCACAGCTAACTGCAGCTTCAACCTCTCAGGCTCAAGTGATCCTCCCACCACAGCCCCCCTGAGTAGCTGGACTACAGGTGCATACCAGTTAATTTTTTAATTTTTTGGTAGAGGCAGGGTTTCACTATGTTGTCCAGGCTGGTCTCAAACTCCTGGCCACAAGCGATCCTCCTGCCTCAGCCTCTTAAAGTGCTGAGATTGCAGGCATGAGCCACCATTCCCACCCTAGTTGTTTTAAAAAAAATATATATTTTCTCCCAAGGTTGACATGGGAGCTGAATCAAACAAGATGCCTTAGGGGGAAGCTGTCTGCAACTGTAAAGTACTGTGCAAATGTTCATTATTCCTAAGCCATGGCTCCCATGTAGAAGCTCAGTCTTTTGAATTCTGCATGTTGCTGGCTCAAGAGGCTCAGGTCCCACCTTGTTCTTTGATACAGGTAAATATTCTGGTTTCTTGTTTATACTGATTGTTTGTTTAGCAAATTCTTCCTTTATAACTAGTAAATATCTAAAGTTAAGCCTAGGCCAGGCACAATGGCTCACACCCATATCTCAGCACTTTGGGAGGCCAAGGCAGGAGGATCCCTTGAAGCCAGGAGTTCAAGTCCAGCCTGGGAAAAATAGTGAGACCCTTTCCTTATAAAAAATTAGCCAAGCATGGGTGGTGTGTGCCTGTACTCCCAGCTACCGGCGGCGGGGTGGGTGGGTGGCGGAGGTGGGAGGAGGGAGGATCACTTGAGCCCAGGAGGCTGCAGTGAGCTATGATCATGCCACTCTACTCCAGCCTGGGCAACAGAGCAAGACCCTGTCTCCAAAATAAAAAAATAAAAATGAAAAAACTGAAAAACCTATCCCTGACCCCACATATGATAAATGGGAACTCACCTGTATTCCAAACATAGGCTTTATTTATCAGTTGGCCTGCTTCTCTTGTCTAAACAGGCATGCATGCCCCCAATTCCCTCAGCTTCTTGGAACCACAGACCTGTAACATTTTTCATGGTTGGTCAGTAGATTTTCTATGTCCTGTTAGCATCCCAAATGTATGTTTTGTATCTTCTACCTTTAGGGATTAAAAAGATAAATACATCACTGTAAAATTTTCTCTTGTTAGGAATAACTTTGAGGTAAAAGTCCCTCTAGTTATTTAGGGTAATAGAAGTGAAAGACTGTAATTCAGATAAGAGGGTGAAAATTTGTCCTTACCATGAATATACTGAAATGATTTACCTAAGTGTTTCAGACTTGATTCCCCAAATATATTAATCACGAGCAGGAAGAATTGTGTTCATCTTTGCACTGTTTATATCAGAATAGAGTGCTTGTCAAACAAGGCCCTCGTTCAATAAGCATGGTATACAAGGGGAAAAATGAAATAGATTTATTCTTGTTATTTGAGGAGTATGTGCTTTATTGTACACACATTGCTTCTGGCTATAGAGAAAATAATTTATCTGCAAGTCTTTTCCTTTCCTTTGCCTTGAATATAAAGATTAACTGGTGTTTTAACCATCTTGTTCAGGCCATATTTATGAAGGAAAGTGGTTCCCGTGCAACTCGCAATATTTAAGTTGTATCATTATTCTTAAGGATGTGATGGTAAGCCTTTCAGTCATAAAAGTTGGGCTGGTCTTTCATATTAACAACTTGAAAGGAATTTTTTGCATTAATTTTCATTGAAGGGGAAAGTGACAACAGCCAAGAATTGGAAAAATTAATTTTCTGCAATCGTATTGACTTAATTTGACATTGTCAGCCACTGAGGTAGTACAGATATGTAAGAGAGTGGTATCAGATTGTTGCTCACTGTGGCTGCCCACTGGGATAAACCAAGTAGTGGGTATTACATGGAATAGTTTGCTTATTTTCTCCTCCTTTGATCAAAGGCCCTTAAAATATATTCAAGGTTGGGAGTGATGTCCTCGCAGTAGATTGCAAGCTGTTTATATTGTCTTTATCAATGTCAACTGTTGGGTTTCAAGGAAGAAGAAATGTAATCCAGGTTCAAGGACAACTATTTAGAAATGCTTTCATCTCAGAAAGAAAACCAAAGCATCTCTCAGTCTCATTTACAAAATGCTTGCATTTTAAAAAGTAATTTTTCTCTGCGTCTGATAAAAGCATACCCCACAGCTGAAACTACTTACAACATAGGTTTGATTGAGTTTTGTTTGTTTGTTTGTTGCAAAACAAAGATTTCAGTTTTAATTCAAAGAGATGGATACTCATGCTGTCTGAATGTCTGAATTCCTTTAGCTTGATGGAGTTTGGGACCCCACCAATTAGTTTAAACAATATTGTGACTCCAGCAAGTCCATATTTAGAGGCAGACCAAGTTATTTTGTTGTTGTTTTGTTTCTTTCGTTTTCATTTTTACAGACGGGGTCTCACTCAGGGTCACCCAGGCTGGAAAGCAGTGGCGTGATCATAGCTCACTGCAGCCTCCAGCTCCTGGGCTCAAGGGATCCTCCCACCTGGCCTCCCAGAGTGCTGGGATTGCAGGCAGAAGTCATGGTATTTGGCCCAGACCAAGTTTTTAAATAATGTCTTAATACTGTATGCTCTTCCTTATACATGGGAGCTAAGCTATGGTTTTGCAAAGGCATACAGAGTATTGACTTTAGAGACTCAGAATGAGGTAGGTGAAGGAAAAAAAAAACAAACTACATATTAGGTACAATGTACACTACTCACCTTCATACTTCACCACTGTACAATTCATCCCTGTAACAAAAACCATTTGTACTCCCAAAAGCTATTGAAATACATCTATATATATATTTTTTATGTTTTGGTACCATGGGCCTAATGTTGTCCCTGGTACTAATGTTGTCCCAGGTACTAATGTTGTCCCTGCTTTGAAATCGAGGATTTCAGGGAGTAATCTCAATCTTGTTCCTCCAAGGACTCTCTCTTGTCATTTGTTTCACTTCCACCCCAGGAGTATGAGTGAAGTGACAAAAAGTTGCCAGAAACTGTAGATGGGTATTCTTATGACTTGGGTTATACCTGCACCTAGTGCATATGCACAACAGACTTGGTTAATTCTTCTGCATCTGGATACTTTGAAAGAAAAGCCGGGCTCTTTATGAGCTGCCCAAGGCCAAAACTAACTAGAAACTTGAGCCTGAATCACCCCAAAGATCAAGCTAAAGATGGCCCAGGTGGTGAGGTCAGATGTGTTCTTCTGTCTTTATGCAACACTTCTTTGTGGAGGAAGCCACAACTCCAGGCTGCAGGCTGTTCTGAAAGATACTTTTACCCAGTTGTGAAGTCCAACTAGACAGTGATGCCAAAAACAGAATTAGCAAGGAAAATGATACTATTTTGGTTGCTATGAGAGTTTTCTCCTCTCAGAGGAAAGAGCTGAACTGCATAAAATCCAGAGAATTCTAGAATTTCAACACTTTTCATTATTGTTTAACAGGTCTGGTCATTAAAATGACACTGGAGTTTCACCTTTTGGCTTTTGGTCTTTCTTCCTGCCTGCCTTTCTTCTTTCTCCCTTCTTCTCTTTCTCCCTTCCTCCTTCCCTCTCTCCTTCCCTTCCTTTCTTCCTTCCCTTTTTTTCTTTTGTAAAATCTTATCTGATACTGACAGATCTGCCTGCAGTTTCCTCATGAGAATAGAGCAAGAATGAGTATAAGTTGATTAATGAATGCACGTTAGAACAGGGATTCCCAACCCCTGGGCCACAGACAGACACCAGTCCATGGCCTGTTCGGAACTGGGCTGCACAGCAGGAAGTGAGCGGCAAGTGATCCAGCGAAGCTTCATCTGTATTTACAGCTGCTCCCCACCACTCACATTACCACCTGAGCTCTGCCTCCTGTCAGATCAGCTGAAACATTAGATTCTTATAGAAAATCCTACGCATGAACAGAGCATGTGAGAGGTCTAGGTTGCATGCTCCTTATGAGAATCTAATGCCTGATGATCTGTCACTATCTCCCATCACCACCACATGGGACTGTCTAGTTGCAGGAAAACAAGTTTAAGGCTCCCACTCATTCTACATTATGGTGAGATGTATAATTATTTCATTATATATTACAATGTAATAATCATAGAAATAAAGTGCACAATAAATGTAATGCACTTGAATCATCACAAAACCATCTCCTGCCCCTGCTGGTCCATGGAAAAATTGTCTTCCACAAAACCAGTCCGTGGTGTCAAAAAGGTTGGGGACCACTGCTGGGGAACACTGAGACCTGAGTGGTACTGGACTCATCACAGTGCTACTCCATTCCTATCTAAATTTCCACATCCTCAACTCCTTGCCCGGCAAAGTGCCAATCCAACCTTCCCGCTCCAAATCAAATAACTTTTCCACCAACTTTCTGCCCTCATCTTGTCAGACCGTGATGATGATTCCCTTTTCCAAATATCCATGCCACCTGCTGACAATTCCTTGCACATTGCCTGTTGGGAGTTTTGTTTTGTTTTTTTCCTCCAAAACTTTATTACACTGGTAATATGAGATAACGTGCTTGTTGAGTACAATGAAAGAATGTGGAAGTAAATAAAAATGACCAAAAACTCCTTTCCTGGTGCTCTGATTTCCCCTTCCTCCCAGAAGAAATGACTTCAGAGCTCTGGGCACACCTTCCCAAGCCTTCTTTTAGGTATTTACAACCAAATGTATGCACATCCATATGTATAGATGGGTTATTTTATATGTACATATGTGAAATCATGCTCTACATATAGTTTAACACCCTTCTTGAGATGTTACTCAGGTACTATCCTTATTTCTTTTCACCATACCATACTTCACATCCTCACTGGCACTTATTTGCTGTCTTTTTGTTGATGAGCACCCACGGGTGTGATGTGAAATCTCACTGTGGTTTCAATTTGCATTTCCCTAATGGCTAATGATGTTGAGCATCCTTTCATGTGCTTCTTGGCCCTGTGTATATTCTTTGTATATTTTATCCACTTTTAAATTGTGAGTTGTCTTCTTTATTATAAGAGATGCTTACATATTCTGGATATAAGTCCCTTATTAAGTACGATTTTCAAATATTTTCTTCAGTTTTTGTGGGTTGTCTTTTTGATTTCTTGATGGTATCCTTTGAAGCAGAAGATTTTTTAATTTTGATAAAGTCCAATCTATTTTTTTCCTTTTGTAACTTGTGCTTTTGGTGTTAAATCTAAGAAGCCTTTGCCTAATCAAAGGTCATGAAGATTTTACTTTTATATTTTCTTCTAAGAGTTTTTTTTTTTCTTTTACATTTAGGTCTATGATCCATTTGCAGTTAATTTTTGTAGATGATGTAATGAAAGGGTGCAACTGCATTCTTTTGCACTATTTGTTGAAAAATAATTATTCTTTCTCCATTTAATTGTCTTGGCAAGAATGTCAAAAAATCAATCTGGGCCAGGTGCAGCAGCTCACACCTGTAATCCTAGCACTTTGGGAGGCCAAGGCAGGTGGATCGCTTGAGCCCAGGAGTTCGAAACCAACCTGGGCAACATGGCAAAACCACATCTCTACAAAAATACAAAAACAAAAAAAAAATTGGCCAAGTATGGTGGCATGTGCCAGTAGTCCCAGCTACTTGGGAAGCTGAGGTGGGAGGATTGCTTGAGCCCAGGAGGTTGAGGCTGCAGTGAGCTGAAGTCATGATACTTTACTCCAGCCTGGGTGACAGAGTGAGACCCTGTCTCAAACCGTAAATGTAAGGATTTATTTCTGGAGTCTCTTTCATTCCATTGGCTTCTGTGTCTGACCTTATGTTAGTACCAACCCCTCTTGGTTATTGTAGCTTTGTGGTAAGTTTTGAAATCAGAAAGTATGAGCTCTCTTCCTGCATATCTTGATTCTCAGTTGCCTTCACCTCAGAAACATCCTTATGCAAAAGTGGCATCATTTGAAGTGACATGTTCTGGATCCCTTCAGCAGGAAAGTGAATGTTTACTGTTAATTTCACAAATGAGCTTGATTCAGGGTTAGACTTTGTCTTAGTCTGTTTGTGTTGCTATAAAGAAATACCTGAAATTGGGTAATTTTTAAAGAAAAGAGGTTTATCTGGTTCATGATTCTACAACATGGTGCTGGCATCTGCTCAGCTTCTGGTGGGGACCTCAGGTTGCTTCCACTCATGGCAGAAGGCAAAGGGGAACTAGCAGGCGCAGAGATCACATGGGGAGAGATCTAGCAGGGAGGTACCAGGCTCTTTCTCTCTCTCTCTCTCTTTCTCTCTCTCTCTCTTTTTTTTTTTTTTTTAAATAGTACTACTGCAGTACAGGCTCTTTTGAACAACCAGCTCTTGTGGTTGTTAAATAGGACCAAAACTCACTTACTATTGCGAGGATAGCACTGAGCCCTTGGTAAGGAATCCTCCCCCAAGAACCAAACATTTCCCATTAGGCCCCACCTCCAACACTGGGGATCAAATTTCAACATGAGGTTTGTGAAAACAAACGTCTAAGCTATGGCAGACTTAAATCTTGCAATTTGAGATAAATGTGTAAGTTGCTGGGGGCTGCTCAGTTTTTACTTGCTGGGGGCAGAGTCTTCTGTAGTCCTTTCTCGAAAGCTGCCAAGCCTAGGTCAGAGCCTGAATGTCGATCTGTTCCAGAGAAGCCTCTGCACGGGCTCAATCTGTGCACTTAGGTGGGGGAGAATATTGTGTGCATTAGCGCTGTGCTCACACCTTGCCAGCTGTTAAATTGCGAACTCTGCCTGGCCCACAAGGCAACTGTTCTCACAGCTTCCACTTAGCACATTTAAAATGAACAAAGGGATACACCTGGGCACCTGGCTGTCCCCTCTCCCTCAACAGCTTAAAGAAAACATTTTTAATTCCAGTAGATAATTCATGCAGAAACCCTAAGATCTTTCTGATCTCTGAATGTTGTTCTTGTCTTTCTATCCATTCTCCCACAGTCCAGGTCTAGTGTATTGGGTTTGGGTTTTGATCTGTTCGTCTGACATTTATCTTTGAAAAAGAGGCAGTTTAGGGACATGTTGTAATATATTTGTTTATCCGATGGCTCTGGACTAAATGTGAAGCCAAGAAGACCAATTACTGACTTCATGAATCAAGATTCGATTGACACTTCACTTGTAAAGGAAGTCATTTGTTTGTTTAAGACTTTATGAGTTAATTACTGGCTTCAGTTCTTCAAACCCAAGGCTGAGACTGGGTGCTTTTGCTCTCAAGAGTTACAGCATGAAATCAACACACTAAACTTACATGTGGCTTTAATTTACCAAGTGCCTCAGTTGAAATAAATGATTCACTTTGACAATAGAAATGAAAATGGGGGATGCTCATTTGTGCTTTTGCTAATTATTCTCTCCTTTTCTCTCTTTCTCCTGTCCCCAAACCAAGAGAAGTTCATGGACCGAGGGACAGGCAGGGTCACTTCTCCAGGTACACACTCACACCAAGGTTTATACTCAAGCAGAAGGATGACATCAGCCACAATACTCAAATTGTTATTTCTCTCTTTTGTCTTTGTTTTGTTTTGGTGAGAGACTACATTGGATTTGTGTGAGTTAATGTTGCCTTCCAGGATCACTCCTAGAGTTTTGTGAGGACTGCTTGGGTTGTTAGGATCAGAGAGCCATTCCCACTAGTTCTAGTCAAGGTTGCTTATTCTCAGGAATCCTGGTAGAAACTCATGGAAATTCACAAAAATAGAAGCCAAATACAGCCAAGGGAACAGAACTACAAAACTGGGACTAAGGACTTTCCCCCTCTCTCTCCCTCTTTCTCTCTCCCTTTCTTCTATATCCTAGGCATCTCCCTTTTCTCCTCCTTCAGATTTCATGGCCCATTTAAGGTTTTATTCCCACACTTACTACTAAAATTCCTGAAATAGTCCAATGAGCCCACTTCCCTCTTCTGCCATGAGCAGCCACCGTGAGCCCACTGCCCACCATGTCCCGAGAACGAGTGTGAACAGACAAGGACCGGCCTGTCTTCAGCAGTGTCTCCACCCACCTCTGCCCGGGATAGAGTTGCCCACACCCTCTGTGGAGGCTCACTAAAGCAGCTATTATACCTGCCACACTGGATGGCAAGTGTTTGTTCATCCACTGTCTCCCTTGCCAGTCATGAACTCATGGATAGAACCTTATTTTCTAGACTGTCCTGTTTCATCATAGTTCCTGACAGATTGACGGGGCTCAAGAAATGTTTGCACAGATAAATGAATCTATATAACCCCTCAGCTGAGAAATACATTGAATCTCTCTGTGCCAGACCACATAGCCTGTCCAATAAAAATAAAAAAAAAAAGTGCAGCTGGGATCAATGCTGTAAAATATGATTTCCCAGGCTTTGGCTGCACTCCTCCAAAGACGGGAAGAATAGAACAGTACGGCACTGGGGGTCTGGGTCTTAATCCTTGGACAGCCTCATTTCCCACTTGTGCTTCCCGCATCCGTGGGGAGGCGCCGGCCAGGGACGCAGGATCTCCGCCAAATCCCAGGCATCTGCGCCAGGATGCTCAGGGCTCTGGGTCTGGGGTTCTGGTTGGAAGCCCTGCCGCCTGGGCTGTCTGCCTGCTCCTCACTTGGAGACACATCATTCCTGGCCTCTGGCCCTGCCATCGGCTTGCTGTCAGCTTCCTCATTGATTTTTAAATTTTATTATTGGCTTTCAGAGCGCTTGAGGACCTGAGGCTTTCCTTCACCATCGATTTGCTTGTTCCCAGCCAAGGGGGTGAGCTTTGCCATCTTCATCCCCTGGCTGCTGACCAGCCCCTCTGTCTTGTACTTAGCGATCCCTGGCTTGCTCTGGGTCAAGCCTGAAAGACTGGGCTCATTTCTTCAGACATCTGTCGTGCGGAGACACTGCTCCAAGCCAATTTGAAGGCTGCATTTGCCATGACCAAGTGACAAGAGCTGACTTTAATTGAGTGCAAGCTCTGTGCCAGGTACTGTGCTAAACACTTGATGTGCATCACCCCCATTTAATGTCCCAAGAATACCTTGGACATGGGTAATTTATCACCAGTGTACAAACAGGGAAACTGAGGCTCAGAGAGGCGCAGCCACTTAGTGACCATGGAGGTATTTGCATAACCTCTACAACAGTACTGCTCAAACTATTGCAGCCTGGTATATGGTATATCTGTGCATGAGCAACACATAGCTCAGGCCACATGCAACTCACCCTCCAAGTTCAAGTTCAACACCACCCTAGCTGGTTTGTGCCGCAACCAATAAGTCCCATGATCACAGCTATCTCAATAGCATTAAATTGCAATAAAAGTTTCCAATCCCGTCCTCTCAGTTCTGTTCTTCCCTTCGTAACAAACAATTAGACCAGTACCAGCCAGCAGCCCACACTTGTGTGGCAGTTTTCCAGTGGATGCTGGGGCACCTTCTTGTGTAGCGGGGTGACCATGGCGGAATTGTTTCTGCAGGAAGAGAGGTGAGGATTTTGGCCCTGCTGGGTGGAACTTGGACTTTTTCCTACAACCCTGTCTCCACTTCCTTCTGCCCCCATCATAACCCCTACAGGACTGAGACCGTGTCTGTAAGTTTACTTCCCTCCTTTGACCACAGGGAAAATATCTGTTCTGAAACTGAATTTTTAATACCATGCAGCAGCTCACTGCTTCCTACTTCTAAAGGCCCAGGGATGGGGCAGACTCTTTTGCAGTCCTCTCCTTTCTGATCTGCTTCTGCCCTTCTCTCTCTCTCTCCTTCCCTCCTTCCCACTTCCCCTCCCCCACTCTCTGTTCCCTCTCTCCTTGCCCATGTGTAGCAGCCTATATATTTTTCCATGAAACACATCTGTCAGTGTTAGCATCTCAGGGTGGCTTTGGGACACACCTGGCACAGTAAATCCTGCAACTGGGTACCTGGGCAGGTGGCATGTACCAGCAGCCTGGAGCTAAAACCACGGCCAGCACTCTGGAGGAGTGGGTTTTTCTTATGGGATTGCCACAGGCCCAACAGACAGTAATCCTATGTGTGAGCGTGAACAGGATAGGAAGGGAAGAAACCCTTCTGGAGGCCAACATTGTTCACAGTGTAGTAATCATGGAGAGGTTATTCTCTCAGGCAGGGTGTGTGTGTTTAATTTCTACACTCTGGACCTTGGGTTTTGTGGTTTGCATTGGATTTCTGTACTTCACGTCATTGTTGACCCCTGGAGCTCAGAGCCAAGGGCCAGGTGGGTGCTGCCCCAGGAGATAGAGTTGGACAGGCCTGGGGCTAGTCACACACAGCAGGTAGGTATCCTCATCCCCACCAACCACTTTGCTTGTAAATAATTTAACCCTCTTAAACCTAAGTTCCTTACATAGAAGATGGGGACAGTAAAAATATTCTCAAGGGTTGGGATTAAAGGAGGTAATAATCCACCTGAAAGAGCTCAGGGCCTAGAACCTAGTAAGGGTACAACAAAGATTAGCTATTTGTACTGCCACCCTCATTGCCTATAATATACAGATGAGGACTAGAAAAATCCATCAAAGTCATGTGGCCAGAAAGAAGTGAAGTCAGGATTTGAATCCGAGCAGTCTGACAGCTAAGCCCACACTTAACAAATGAGCTTTACTGCTCCCTCAAATGTAGCCTGTGTTACAGAGGAGTTGATGGTGAATCTGTGAGCCTCTTGAGGACCAGGATCATGCCATTTTCATCTTTGCATCCCAATGTCTGTCACAGTCTCTGGCACACAGTAAGAGCTCAGTAAATGTTGATGGAATAAATGACTAAATCAGGAAAAACACAGGTCTGGAGGAATAAGTTGGGCTAATTTCAGGAAAGGATGGGGAAGAAGAGGGGGCTATAGAATCTGTTACTTAGTAACTTAGTTACTAGCACCAATACATGATTGACTCAGAAGCCAGCAGGTACTAACCCAATGTTAAACCAACCAAATTATGGATCTAAGGACTCCTATGCTTCCTTGGTTAGGTTAATCTGGTCCTAAACCTGCCTTATCCTTATGTAAAACAGAGGTTGAGAGGTGAGGGGGAAGGAAGTAGACATTCAAATAAGACCAGAAGTAAGACATGTAATTTCAAAATGTGGGTTCTGAACTTCCTCAAATTCTAAAACCACAGGCTTCCTACTTGCTTTAAATGTCAGCCAGGGCCAGGCCCGGTGGCTCATGCCTGTACTCCCCATACTTCGGGCAGGAGGATCGCTTGAGCCTAGGAGTTTGAGACCAGCCTGAGCAACACAGCAAAACCCCATCTCTACAAAAAATACAAAAATTAGGAGGGCATGGTGGCATACACCTGTAGTCCCTGTTACCTAGGGGGCTAAGGTGGGAGGATCACTTGAGCCCAGGAGGTTGACACTGCAGTTGAGGCTGCCACTGTACTCCAGCCTAGGTGACAAAGCAAGACCTTGTCTCAAAATAAATGTCAGCCAGGACCAGCTAACCAGCAAGTTCATATCTGTCCTACTTGAGAGGGATACCCAGTTTAGATGGGCATTGAGGCTTTTCTTTTTTCTTTTAATAATAGTGTTGTTTTATGTTTCATTTTTAAATGCATTCTTGATCATTACAGAAAGTTTAGAAAACATAGCAGAGTAGGAAAATTTTGTGTTACTCTAACTCCTTAAACTTCATAACTACTATATGCATTTTGCTGTATTTCATTCCAGAAAAAGATCACTTTTTAACTAAAGATCATTGAGTATTGACACTTTCTAGTTCCTACAGATCTAGTGAAGCCCTCGAGATTTATTTTGGAAGAAAAAAAGTTCCAGGCTTCTAAAGAGGCACCATGACATAATGGAAAGACCCTCAATGAGAAGTCAGGTGACGTTGAATCCATTCTACCACTGCCTCAGTGTCTGACCTCCACCAGGACATTCACTGCAAGGATTTCAGTTTATCTTTCTTCCCCCATTTTCTGCCCATCTTTCCTTAGTCAAAGGCCTGGCCTGCCGACTTCAGGTTCCTGTATCAGACACAGACACAGGCTGCCACACAGCTGGGACTATGGAACCAGCTCTTACAATTGCTAAAGCCCAAATCCCTATAATAAAGCCCCAATAGTTTAGATCTTTTAAAGGTGCTGCTTTTCTGAGTCCTGACCCTTACAGCAGGAAAGGTGGCCACCGTATGCATAAAACTTGCACCCTGCAAGCTTGGCACTGGAAAGGGTCTTTTGTGAATCATATAAGGCTCATGATGATTGTCTACCCCTCCAAGAGTGTAAACTCCCTAAGGGTTTGGTTGTTGAGAGACCCCCATAGCATAGCAGTTGCATCAGTTTCCCAGGGCTGCCATAACAAAGTACCCCACCCTGAGTGGCTTAACACAACATAAACTTATTCTCTCACAGTTCTGGAGACTGGGAGCCTTGGATCAAGGTGTCAGCAGGGTGCCACCTCTGAAGCCTCCAGGGAGGATCTTTTCTCACCTCTTCCACTTGACCTGTAGCAGCACACCCCAGTCCCCATCTCTGTCCTCACGTGGTCTTCTCCCTGTGTCTGTGTGTCTTCATTTGGCCGTTTTTGCTCTGTGTCTCCTCTGCTTTTAAGAACATGAGTCACATTGGATTAAGGGCCCAGCCTACTCCAGTCTGACTTCACCTTAACTAAATGTCTGCAACATACAGATCTACATGTCCTTAGACCTGTATCTAAACAAGGTCACATTCTGAGGTACTGGGAATGAGGAGTTCACCATATATTTTCCAAAGAACATAATTAAATCTACAACAGGGGTTGTGATGGTTGATTTTCTATGTCAACTTGACAGGGCAACAGTGCCCTGATATTTGGTCAAACATTATTCTGAGGTGTTTTTTGGTGAAGAAGGTGAAGGTGTTTTTTGGATGAGATTAACAATTTTTTCTTTTTTTTTTTTTTTTTTTTGAGACAGAGTCTCTCTTCTGTCACCCATGCTGGAGTACAGTGGCTCAATCTCTGTTCACTACAACCTCTGCCTCCCGGTTGAAGCAATTCTCCTGCTTCAGCCTCCCAAGTAGCTGGGACTACAGGTGTCCACTACCACGCCCATATAATTTTTGTATGTTTTGGTAGAGACAGGATTTCACCTTGTTGGCCAGGCTGGTCTCGAACTCCCGACCTCAGGTGATCCACCCTCCATGGCCTCCCAAGGTGCTGGGATTACAGGTGTGAGCCATCACGCCTGACGGAGATTCCCACATTTAAATGGGTGGACTCCGAGTAAAAAGATTACCCTCCATATTGTGGGTGAGCCTCAACCAATAAGTCAAAGGACTTAATAGAACAAAGACGGACTTACTCCCCTGAGTAGGAAGGAACTCTGCCAGCCAGCTGCCTTTGGACTCAGACTGCAAGTCTTCCTGGCTCTCCAGGCTGCCAGCTTACCCTGCAGATTTGGGGCTGAAATCTCCCCAATTGCATGAACCAATTCCTTAAAATAAATCTGTCTCTTTCTATATATACACATCCTGTTTGCTCTGTTTCCTGGAGAACCCTGACTAATAGAGTGGTTAGGAACACGAACTCTGGAGTCACTTCTGTCTCCTCCCATTTACTGGCTGTATGACCTTGAGCATGTTAACTTCTCAGAGCCTCAGTTTCCCCATCTGTAGACTGGGAAAAATATTACTACCTACTTCTCAGGGTACCATGGGGATTAAATGGAGTTAATATAAAACACTGAGAACCACCCCCAGCCCATAATAAGCCCTATGTAAGCATTAACTGCCTGATCAGAGTTGTATCTCCAGCTTCTAAGACTGGGATTGTACGGAATAGAAGATTAATATTTGTTAACTGACTCTGCTTCCTCTAGCTCTGTCTATTAAGTTTCAGGCCAAAAATGTTTGGCTCTAACAGTTTTAGAACATTGCTAACTCCTCAGTCCTACCACGCAAACCATTCCCAACATAAACAGCTGATCCTGAAGTGATATCGAATTTTAGGCACACTTAACAGGGCTACTTGGATAACCTAAGCTCTCTTCAAATGCCAACTGGGTATGTGCCGTATACTCTCACCCTCTCTTTCTCTCCCCTCTCCCCACTCCTTCCTGCAGTAGTTAACAGGATCTCCAAAGTGGTACCTGACACAGCACAAGTGGTGACAGGATGGATTTAGAAGGATCTCTGCATCTAGAACTGTAGACTCCCTTTCCCCACAGAAAAACTGATTTCCAAACTGTCTCAGAGAGGATCACATTGCCTAGGAGCTCAAAAGCTCTAATTCCACTCTATTAATAATCAACAGGGAACACGAAGCACATAAACTATGACCAAACCTTCTGAATATCAACCTGGAGGTGAAAAGTCAGCCCTCCTCGCTGTGTTTCTATAGAACGTCTCCTAGGTGGTGTTCCAGAGCTCATGAGAGCTTAAGAAAAGAAAATTGGAATAAGAAGCATTCACATAATGAGGTAGCTCACATTACCTAAGTTACTCCATAGGTGGCTCGCTTAGGAAGCCGCCTATGAGTTTCTCATTAAAGGAATGTTAGAAGAATACATTCATCAATTTCTGAGCCGGGCTTAATTTTCCTGTTTGAAAACTGCCAGGGAAGAGAGTAGATTACAAATATATGAAATATGAGAAAATGAGACTTAATGAATTCTAAGTTTATTCACTGAAGTATTTAACTATCCAAGCCATCAAGTGGGGATAATAAATTTGATTATGTCATAAGACTGGCCCACTTTAATTCACATTTGTAAAATGAGCGATAAATAAAGGGCTGGATTCAGTGCTTAATTTTTAGAGATGCATTAATTCACAGTGCCTGTGCCTACAGAGTGCCAGCGGCAGAGGGAAATGACAAGGCGCTTGCTGATCAGGTGGGTGGTGACTACCCAGACACTCAGACCAGAGCCCAGGACTGGCCTTTGATGATTTGGCATCTGTCATCAGTGCAGCCACCACTGTCACAAAAGTTCAAATCTGAGTCAGGCATGAGGGAGGGAAGAGGTGGCCCATTAGAAGGGGGTCATTAAGGAGAGTTTAATGAAGAAGATGACTCTTTACAAAGGTGAGAGCAGGACTGAAGGAACCTGAAAAAGGATGGGGAAGCACCGGGGCCCTCAGCACCCCTAGGCCTGAAGGGAACCACACAGCCGCTGTGTTGGGGTCTTTTAACAACCTGCCCTTAAGGAGTTTCCACTCTTTGGGGTGGGGAATACAAGCAGTAAGCCCAGAAACAAGATATTTTCAGATATTGATAAGTGCTTTAAAGAAAAAGTAGAAGTGGGGGGCATAAAAGAGTGGGGAAGAGGTGGGGGGACTCCTTGAGTTAGGCAGAGGTGCTGGGGGTTAGGACTTCAATATGTCTGAAAGTAGATATTGGGGGCGGGGTAGGGGGCGCCTCTGGCACTGACACCGAGTGAGAGCTAGACAGGAGGTGCCCAGAATGGGAACTGGAAACAGCCAGGAGTGCTTGAAGGGGTAGAGGGAAGCCCCATGGGCTAGAATGTGGTGACTTGAGGGGGTGAGGAGGAAGAAAAGGGCAAGGTCTTGCAGACCCCATGAAGCACTGGGGTCAGACAGTGACCCTTGAACAGCACCGGGTTTGGGGCACCGACCCTGTGCAGTCGAAATTTTGCATATGACTTTTGACTCCACAGAAACTTAACTACTGTTGACTAGAAGCCTTACCAATAATGTAAACTATTGATTAATGCATATTTTGTATGTTCTATGTATTATATACTGTATTCTTATGATAAAGTAAGCGAGAGAAAAAGTTAAGAAAAACCATAAGGGGCCGGGCACGGTGGCTCACACCTGTAATCCCAGCACTTCGGGAGGCAGAGGTGGGTGGATCACCTGAGGTCAGGAGTTCGAGACCAGCCTGACCCACATGGAGAAACCCCGTCTCTACTAAAAATACAAAATTAGCCGGGTGTGGTGGCACATGCCTATAATCCCAGCTACTCAGGAGGCTGAGGCAGGATAATTGCCGGAACTCAGGAAGCAGAGGTTGCAGTGAGCCAAGATCGTGCCGTTGCACTCCAGCCTGGGCAACAAGAGCAAAACTCCATCTCAAAAAAAAAACAAACAAACAAAAACCATGAGGAAAAGAAAATATACTTGCTATTCATTAAGTGGAAGTGAATCATCATCATCTTCACATTGAATAGGCTGAGGAGGGGGAGGAACAGAGGGTTTGGTCTTGCTGTGTCAGGGGTGGCAGAGGAATAAAAAAATTCTAGTATGAGGGGACCCCTGCAGTTCAGACCTTTGTTGTTCAAGAGTCAACTGTATTCTAGTTGTGATGGGAAATGACTGGGGACTTTAAGCAAGGAAGTGGTGGGGTCTGATTTACATTCTAATGGAGCACCCAGGCTGCTGTGAAGGAGACACACAGAAGCAGAGAGACCAGTTACCAAGCAACTGTAGCAGTAAGAGGTGAAGGTGGCTTGTACCAGGTGGGAGGAGCTCAGACAGGAGCAGTGGATGGAGATGAGATCTGTCCTATCTACCCACCATGCTCTTCTTCCTGCAGTTGGTAGACAGAGGCCTCCTGGGCTTTGAGAGAGAATAAAAGTGTGGTTAATTTTTTTTTTTTTTTTTTTTTTTGCATAGTGTCCTACATTTTCTGCATGCTGCCTATATTACTTTTGAAATTGGAGGGAAAAAGTAAAAAAAAAAATCCACTGAAGGAAAGAAGGGGAGGAGGGTAGTTAATCCATCTGGAAGAGGGAAAATATATATTAGGGAGCTTTGGTAAATGGTAGGCTCAATATACAGTGAGAGATGGCTTTCCAGAAAGCTAATGGAATTTTGGGTTGCGTAATTAGAGAAATAGTATCTAGAATGAGGAGGGTGATTCTTTGAGCTCTGTAAGGGAAGGACTCTGCCTGGGCCTCACACATCTATTTGCATATACTGCTTCATACCTTAAAAAGATTGGAAAGAGAGGGAGAAAGAAGGGATTTTTTTTAAAGCCTGATTTTTAAAAAGTATGTTCTTAGTGATGAAGTTTAATATCTATGTAGATGGTACTCTACTTGGTCATCTGTAACTGGGACAAGTGGGTGACTTGGGAAATTCTCAAGAGTCAATCACAAAAATCAGAGAGTGTTTTTGAGAATAGGATGGGATCCAAAGAACCACTAAGAAAAGAACTTTCTGGTGGTTGTGGAGACTCACAAACATTTGTCCACTTGGTTGTGGAGTAAGGAGGGTCATGTACCAGGCTGGCCCAGTGCTTGGGTAAATTCCCCCTCTGCAAACCATTCTGTGCTTTCCCCAAAAGGCTTCTCGGTCTTCATTTGATAACCCTAAGTGAGCTGTCTCTGGGAAAGATGTGTCCTAGGTGAAGGGTGCAAGGATTCCAGTCCCTGGAAAAATATACTCCCACATACACTTCATTAATTAATTTATACGGGTTAATTTATCAGTCTCTTGAGGGTATAGTAAGGGGAGTCAGACACCTGAAAGCTGAACAATTATATGCACACACCAGATGAGTTTTCTTGACCTGCAGAAACAAGAATGAAATTTTGACATATGGGGTCCTAACTCGGGTTACTTACCAGAGACGTCCTGTTTGGGTGTCCCTCTGTTTCCCACTGTGTGTCATCTTACCTCCTACAAAGAGTACACCTGCCACTTGGTAATATAGTTAACAGCAGAGGCTAATAGCACTTTGTACATAAGGCTTTTTTTGGCCATTTTTTAGCACACTCTTTACCCATCACTCTTTTACCCACCAAAACTGAACATGCTGTGTACTAGTCATTCCTTACTATCCAAGAGATTTTCAGTGTGTTCCTAATTGCCCTGCAAAAGTTATGTCTTTATTGGAATTCTATTACAACTCCTTAACTAAATTACTCTTAGATGCTAAACTAGCTCCACATATGAGTCAGGCCACTTTTATTTTCAAGAGACAGAGATTGCACCACTGCACTCCAGCCTGGGCGACAGAGCGAGACTCGATCTCAAAAAAACAAAACAAAAACAAAAACAAAAACAAAACCCAGCAAACCAGTATAAGCCAAGTAGTTCACATAACTGAAAATTCTAGTGATAGTTACAGCTTCAGAGCTGGCTGGATCCAGAGGCTCCAAGGCTGTCATCAGGGCTGTTGCCCTCTACCCATCCGTTGAAAGAGTTCTCTGCGTATAGCTGATGTGGGATTCTTGGACTGTCCACTTAGCTAAGCTGGAACTACATTTCCCAGAATTCTTTTCTTTACATAATTCCAGTTAGTGTGGACCACAGAGACATTTTGTATGCCATTGGGAAGTGGAAGTAAAGCAGCAGTCATATTTTGCTTTATGCTTAGAAGGCCGGGGCAGTGCAGGAGGTGTTGTCGTGGCTGCTCTTGTCAGGTTGAGCTCACAGCATCCTCACCTCCTACTGGATCCTCCTCTACCCTCTCTGACTCCTGGGCCAGGAGCGTGATTAGCTTTGTGATGAAGGATGCCAGCTTCCCCTCCAGCTTACTTCCATCATTGAAGTGGGTGGCTTGGTGGTGGGGAGAGACCAATGTTGGTCCAAGTCTCTCCTCATGAGTCCCAGCCCATCCTCACAGATTTCAGTTTATCCTTGATTCACCCACTTCATGTCCATCTTCCCTTCTCAACAGCCTGTTGATAAGGGTAGACCTTGTTTTCCTGAACCTGACACAGAAACAGCCGCTTCACATAGACTGTAGAATTAGCTCTTACAATTGCAGAAGGCCAAATTCCTCTAATCCCCTATAATTTAGATCTTCTAAAGCTTCTGCTTTTCTGAGCAAATCCTGACCCATACAGCAAGAAAGCTGGTTGCTGTATGCATGAAATTCACACTCTACAAGTTTAGTGCTGAAAGAGCCTTTTATGATATCTATAATCAGAAAAATGTCGCTGGGAGGTCTCATAATGGAGGCAGCTTGGATCATATACTCATTCCTGTACCTATCATTGTGATCAGGGCAGGTTAGGAGGTTCGGCCAAGCCTGAGGCTCATTCTCACTTTTGTAGCTGGGGAGAAGGAGGGAGGTCAGCCCCACTTAACACATATGAAAGGCTATCCACTGGGGGAAAAGAAGTGGGTTCCTGAAAGGAGGAGAAAGAGTGATAGATAAGCAAAAGCAGATAACCCGAACACTCTTCCTGCTTTCTTATTCTAGGGGTGCTTCATTTACTTGAAGAGAAAATGAGATGTAATCAATTTGCAAGAAGTGGTTCCTATGCCCAGGCATTGAACTTAGTACTTTTTGTATATGATCTCTTTTTAATTCCCACAATAAATTTATGAAGAAACTGAAGTCCAGAGAGATACAATAACTTGGCCAAGTTCCTTCAGCTAGTGACTCAAGGAGCTAGCCCATAACACCAGACTTGCATTAAGTTTAATGATAAATACATTCTCACTCTGTTAGATTTGCCTTACCTTGGTAATTTTGTACAAATTGACCAGTAAGCTGAGAAAACTGCTTTTTTCTCCCTCCCTGCAGAAGTGAATGATGCTGCCAGTGGAGAATCCGTGAATAGCTGCCGTGTAATACTCGTCAATGCTTGGTAAGACAACTTTTATATTACGGGACTTTGGGATGAGGTAGGTGGAAGATTTTTCACTTTAACAATCCAGGAAAGTTGGGACATGTTTAGAGTCTGACAAAGAGACTTGATGTTATCAGAGTGCAGTTGTAACATCACTGTATTATTAAGTGTTTATGGTATGCAACTTATTGTGACCATGGAGAAATCTTTCATGCTATTAGGTAATTAATAGATTTTGAAATGAACTGGCAAAGAGTAAAGGTTTCAGTTCTAACACTGTATACGTCATAAAGTAGAATTGAATGCGGGTTTAGGGAGAAGGTGGACAATTTGTGTGTTTGAGAAAGAGTGAAGGGTGGTTCCTGCGTCGATTCACCACTGAAATTTCCAGAGGATCCAGTCTCTTCTAGGAGCCTTAAGATTCCATCTCTTTGCATGGCAGAGGAGGAGAGAGGTGATAGCAACTTGAAGTTCTTTTCTGTGCAACCAGGAACACTGTAAAGTTCTTTTCTGTGCAACCAGGAACATTGGTTGAGCACATGAAAAGTGCGCCCAACCAATGCATCAAACAGATGTTTGACTATGGTATGTCCAGCTAAGATTCACAACTCTCAACCCTGAAGAAATTGAACTGGAAAGATTCAGATAGAAGATGCTAGAAAGTTAGGAGGTTTTTCTTTTTTACTCAGTTGTCCTCTGAACATTTAGCTGGAGAAGCCAAGCAAGCTCAAACTGAAACTGAGTTGCATATGTCCTAGATGTCCGCACTAACCATTGGTTTAGAGTCTGACAAAGAGACTTGGTGTTATCAGAGTGCAGTTGTAACATCACTGCATTATTAAGTGTTTATGGTATGCAACTTATTGTGACCATGGAGAAATCTTTCATATTATTAGGTAATTAATAGATTTTGAAATGAACTGGCAAAGAGTAAAGGTTTCAGTTCTAACACTGTATATGTCATAAAGTAGAATTGAATGCGGGTTTAGGGAGAAGGTGGACAATTTGTGTGTTTGAGAAAGAGTGAAGGGTAATTAATAGATTTCTTGGTAGAAAGACTTGGGCCTTAGGTTTGAATATCAAAGTCCCGATTACTGGTCCTTAACTTTCCTCCATAGCAGACAATTTTCCCCCAAAGCTATTTATTGTTGCCAGATATCAAAGACAGAAAGAGATGGTTGGATTTGGGAGGAGTACTTATTCCTCTTCTCCCTGCTCAGCTGCACTCACTCTGGCCATTGACAAGGTGGTCAAAAAGAAAAAAGTTAGAGATGGAGCAAGTAAGATGGAAATCTACCACTTTAAAGAATATGTACTTCCAGGGACATACAACAGATCTGAGTAGTTCTTTGGGTTCAAGGGAATAGACAGTAGGGGTACTCCTCATGAAAATTTGAGAAGAAAACCTAGGAAGGATTGAGAACCCAGGAAGTTGCTCCATCTTGGAATAGCTTGCTCAGAGTGGTGAGCCAGTCATCTGGATGTAGCTATGATGTTAAAATGATGGCCATCAGTCCCAGCTGTGGGGACCTTACTGCACCCATTTTCTCTCTACTCTCAGTTCTCTGCTTTGACAGTTGGATCCCACTCATGGCCCAGAGAAGATGGTCTGTAATGTTTTCTCATCTCACACCCAACATACACGTAGTGTTTTCAGCTAACACACCTCTTCGCGATTGTATTAGTCCGTTCTCATGCTGCTGTAGGGAACTGCCTGAGACTGGGTAATTTGTAAAAGAAAGAGGTTTAATTAACTCACAGTCTGCAGGTTTGGGGAGGCCTCAGGAAACTTACAATCATAGCGGAAGGCGCAGCAAACATGTCCTTCTTCACATGATGGCCAGAAGGAGAAGTGCTGAGCAAAGTGGGAAAAGCGCCTTATAAAACCACCTGATCTCATGAGAACTCACTATCACAAGAGCAACAGCATGGGGGTAACCACTTCCATGATTCAATGACCTCCCACTGGGTCCCTCCCACAACACGTGGGGATTATGAGAACTACAATTCAAGATGATACTTGGTTGGGGACACAACCAAACCGTATCAGTGATCGTAGGTTATTTTCAGAGAGCTGCATTTTACACTTCTCATGAGAGTTCATCCTCATAAACAATGTTGTAGGAGAGGCTAGCTCTAGTGAGTTGAGTGTTGGCACCCCATTCTCTCCCAGTCCCACCTGATACTCTAGTATTTGGGTATTTAAAATGGTTTCTGTAATAAGAATCTCAGAGTGGGAAAAAGATCATCTTCTGTTCTTTAAACCTTCCTGGAATGAAGGTAGCAACCTTATAAAGCAAACAAACAGATCAATAAAGAGGATGCTGATTTCAGTAAACGAGGTAAGTGAATAATGTAATGATGTCAAGAAATTGGTTTCCATAGGACTTCCTTGAATTGACTTTTTTTATGTTGAGCGTTTAGCCTGGCAACTTAATTTAGAAAATAGAAGGTTGTCACCGTTAAGTTCTAATCAATGCCAATCCCTGAGAAAACTTCAATTCCTTCTGGGGCTTTTGCCTAGGTAGCCCACTATGCTTTGGAGAAAAGTCTGACTTAGAAAATAGTTTGGGCATAAATTATTACAGGCTCAGAGCATGCCACTATTTGAACTTAGGCTAATATGGTCTGTAACAGATTTAGCCAGAAAAGAGAGGGAGAGCCTGAGAAATGCCATTTTACATTTACAGGACAATTTTGGCTGGGCGCAGTGGTTCACGTCTGTAATCCTAGCACTTTGGGAGACCGAGGCAGGCAGATCACGAGGTCAGGAGCTCAAGACCAGCCTGGCCAACATGGTGAAACCCCGTCTCTACTAAAAATAGAAAAATTAGCTGGGCATGGTGGCACGTGCCTGTAATCCCAGCTACTCAGGAGGCTGAGGCAGGAGAATTACTTGAACTGGGACCCGGGACGGGGAGGTTACGGTTAGCCAAGATCGCGCTACTGCACTCCAGCCTGAGCTACACAGGGAGACTCCATCTCAAACAAAACATTTACAGGACAATTTCATTTTGCAGAAAATTAGGGTAGAATGAAACAGTAGACAGGAATCCTGCCCCTAGCTCCTGTTTACTCATCCAGGTCTTGCTGTACCATGTGACCATCCTAGTTTAGGTTGTCCCAGGAGCAGACCTGAGGCCAGGATCTGAATGCAAGGAGTTTATTTGGGAGGAGAATCCAGGAAGCACCTATAGAGAGGTATAGAAGCAAGCCCGGGAAAGGAAGGAAGCCCATAAAGAGGGCATTAGCAAGCCACCACTGTGGGCAAGTGGAGCTGAGTCCCTCTGGAATATAGGGTACCAGTGCACAACACATCTTGGAGTTATTCTTCCGTCACTCATTGGTTAAGGGCAACTCCCCTTACCCCAAAATATTTGGTTTTGGAACTTCTGGCCTGCCATGAGCAGGCAGGAGACCTCTGGCTTCCAGAGGAAACTCCCAAGCAAAAGAATGCAAATGGCAACAGTGGGTGGTCTGCAGGTTCCCTGCAATGGCCAGGTGCGAGGGACATAGGTTGGCAATGGCAGTGGCTGCGTCCAAGGGAAGCAGGAAGACTCCATCCCGCATACCCACCTCTCATAAGCCTGTCTCACTGGCTCCCTCAAGTCTCTTTTTGCTATTGACAGAGGCAGACCTTGCCTAAACCCGGCAGAGGCTCGTTGAGAAGTTCTCTCTCCTAGCCTCGCTAAGGACAGACAATTAATTATTCACCAATAGCTTAGTCCCACTGATAACTGTCTCCCTGGCAACCTAAGGTCCAGTGTAACAAAATGAAATACATTAAAAAAAATATATATATATATGTATATATGCATGAAAAATATGTAAAGATTATTTTTACTTTTTCATAAAAGTGCCTTTAAATTAAATATGGTTTTTGAACAGTGATTAAATGTAACTGGTTTTCCAGCCCTGTATCAAAATCCCTATCAAATCAGTCCCTCGCAGCTCTAGATCATCTCAGTGATGTGTGTTTCTAGGAGACAGGCACTGATGCTTCCTCCCAGCTGAGGTGTCTGCTTCTTTTTATAGCAAATGATGCACCGCCACGTGATGGCCCCCAAAGAGCACTGCATTGCCAGTTACAAGCCTTGCCTGTCTTCGGCAACACTGCTCACTTGCTGTGTGACCTTGGCCATATTACTTACCCTCTCTGGGCCTCAGTGGCCTCATCTGTAAAAGCAGTAAGCTGGATGCGATGCTCTTACAAGTGTCCCTCTTAATCTAAAACAAATTCTGCATGACTGTTGTGCCGTTCCATGTTAGGTCACATCCTTCTCTGAGAATACGAACTCTGAGTTATAGTTCAAGGACTCTGTTACTGGGAGAAAACTGTTGGAAGATCCACCTTGTCTCTCCTTCTCCCTTAGGATCGCCCCTGTAAAAGCTAAGAAATGAGGTCATCCCTTGGCTTCCTTTTGCTGCAGTGCAGTGTGAAAGGCAAGAGTCCAGCCCCAGCCCAACCACACTGCTGGCTGTATGGCTTTGGACAGGTCAACTGACTTCACTGAGACTTCATTTCCTCATTGGAAAGATGGGATAAATAATGGTACTGAAGCATTTAAATGTAAAACCATTTCAGAAATATTCTTTTCAGAAGAAACAGAAGGATTTGAGTTTCTTGTGGCTCTCTCTTCCTCTCTCCTGAAACTCTATCCCTGCCCAGCACACCAGCTCTCAGGAGTTGGTCCTCTTTTAATGTCTTCTCGTGGTGCTTAAGCCTTTACAGTTCAGTTTTGGTAATGATGTTATTACAGTTTTTTTTTTAATCTAATTAATCTCAGCACTTTGGGAGGCTGAGATGGGAAGATCACTTCAGCCCAGGAGGGCGAAACCAGCCTGGGCAACATAGCGAGACCCGTCTCTATAAAAAACAAAACAATTAGCTGGGCTTGGTGGCATGCCCCTGTAGTCCCAGCTACTTAGGAGGCTAAGGCAGGAGGATCACATGAACCCAGGAAGCTGAGGCTGCAGTGAGCTGTGGTCACACCACTGCACTCTAGCCTTGGAGACAGCGTGATATGCTGTCTCAAATAAAATAACACATAAAGAAATAAGTAGAAAATAGGTAGAGGGGCATACTGTTACAACCCAAAGGCAATTGTGGTTAACAGGCATGCTTATTGGTTTACCTTTCTGGGGAAGGAGGAACATGGTTAAGCCCACAGAGCATTTGAATTTTTGGTTCCTACTTCTCACTTTTAACATTATCCTGTAACCATTTTACTCTGCTGTTAAAAGCTCCTGATGATGGTCTGTTGTGAGTGTGCATTGTAATATACTTAACCATTCCTCCATTGTTGGGTGTTTGGGTTATTTTCATATTTTTTCCATTAAAAATAGCACACACGGCTCAATCATAGAACTTCCTGCTTGCCTTCTTTTTAAGACTGTTTCAAGCCCCTTGGGGCAGCTTTGCCATGGGCAGTTCTATTTAAAATACTCCTAAAAGCTTAGCACTATTATAGGAGGGAAGTTCACTGTGCCCACTTCTGGCTGCCCCTCGGCTGCCCCCTCCTAATATGCCCTGGAGCAGATTCACTTGGTTCTGGGTAAGCTCTCCTGCCCCTGAAGTAGACAGTTATAGCTCTTCTCACTTTCCTGATCAGCAAGTGCTGCAAATGCCTTGCCTCTGAAATTCAGCCCAATCTCTAGGCCAAAAGTGGGCAAGTGACTCAGGCCTGGCCCATCTCAGGACCCCACCCAACCAGCAATGGTGAGTGGTCCATTTAGTATGACAGAAACTAGGAAGGACCAATCAGAGCCCTTCCCAGGGAAAAAATACAGATGCTGTGAGATTAAGGATGACAAGCAGCTACTGTGTCAGCTGGGAGCAACAATGGCTATCTCCCCACAGCATGAAGGAAGCCTTTTCTGTGGCAGCCTGGGAGAATGAAGAAAGCAGAGGCAGCCAGCTAGGAGAGAGAAGGAGCCTGGAGACAGGGAACACCAACTCTAACTCTGAGGGCCTGCCTCCTGCAGATCTGCCTTGGATTCTAGGGACTATCCCAGGATCCTTCCCAGCTACCTGAACCAGCACCTTCCCTTTTTGCCTACACAGTCTGACGTAGAGTTCAGTTTCTTACTCTGAAAGTCTTGACTGTTAGGCCCCTCAAAGTGGCCTTCCTAGAAGTTGCCCAGTAGAGACTGTAATAATGTCTTCCAGGCAGAGTTCAAACTCAGGCATCCACGGGACTTGGCAATAACTGCCAATTCCTCTTTCTAAGCTTCCCCAGAAAGAAAGGGGGGATCTAGGCAAAAAGAACCCCAAGAACCCCAGAGTTCCCCTGAACCAAGGTTCCCAACGAACCAAACTCCCCTGTCAAGGCTGGCTCAGAGTAACTTGACACTTCAGTCATAGCGAAGGTAAACGCCCCAGGCAAAGCTGGCCCAGAAACCAGGAGCTTGCTTTGTGAGAACTGCCCTGCAATACCCAGAGTGAGAAGAGAGAACAACTAGAAACAAAGTCTTCCCTTTTCTCTGTATCCCCATTTTTAAAGCGTGAGTTTCTCAACTTTGTTTTTAGACTATGGTTGACCTTTTTCATCATTGGATAAGAAGGAAATAAAGGGCTATTTTTGGAGGTGTGATGCTTAAGCACATTGTCTGTCCTCTGTATTCAAAGCCAGGCAGTGTGGCTATGAACGTTTCCTCAGGGTGTGAGAGATCAGCTTGACAGGGCTGGGCTGTCATCAAGAATGTTTCACACATATGAAAAACTTTGGAGAAATCACTTTGGTTTTGTTTGGCCAAGAGGGTTCATGAAGCAAAGACTGAGTCTTTTCAAATCACTTGAGCCCAAGAGGCGGAGGTCACAGTGAGCTGAGATCATGCCGTGGCACCCCAGCCTGGGTGACAGCGGTAAACCTTGTCTCAAAGAAAAAAAAAGTGATTCTTTTAAACAGAACTCCCCTTAGAGGACCTGTCATACTAGGAAGAGTAGGGGACATTCTCAGGCACACGCTGTGTCAGCATCCTGGACAGAGTTGGATAGAATTCAGCTTTCCTGGCTCCCCACATCCCCCATAAGTAGGCTCCCTGGGTGAGTCTAAAACAGGTTGCCGGCAGGCTGCACTTAGAGAAATCCCGGCCACAGGTGGGATTTGAGGGCCTCCAGAGACAGCCCTTCCTTGGATAAGATCCCATCTACCTGCCAGCAGCCATCCCAAGCTAATTCTTTTTTTTTTTTTTTTTTTTTTTTTTTGAGACGGAGTCTTGCTCTGTCGCCCAGGCCAGATAGAGTGCAGTGGCGCGAGATCGGCTCACTGCAAGCTCCGCCTCCCTTGTTCACGCCATTCTCCTGCCTTAGCCTCCCGAGTAGCTGGGACTACAGGCGCCCGCCACCACGCCCGGCTAAATTTTGTATTTTTAGTAAAGAGGGGGTTTTTCACCATGTTAGCCAGGATGGTCTTGATTTCCTGACGTCGTGACCCATCCGCCTCGGCCTCCCAAAGTGCTGGGACTACAGGCTTGAGCCACCACGCCCGGCCCAAGCTAATTCTTAAACTACCTCCAGTGGCCCAATCTGTAAACCTCTCGCATGAACTCTTAGTTTCCTTTTAAAATACAAGTGTTTTGAGAAGAAGCATCTTTGGCTTAATATGAAGTTCTTAGATTAAATCTAAGCTCCCACATGTTGCAGTGTGTCCATGAATTTTTTTTTTTTTTTTTTTTTTTTTAATACAAGGTCTTATTCTGTCGCCCAGGCTGGAGTGCAGGAGTGCAGTGGTGCAATCTCAGCTCACTGCAGCCTCTGCCTCACTGCAACCTCTGCTTCCCGGGTTCAAGCACTTCTCCCGCCTCAGCCTCCAAAGTAGCTGGGATTACAGGCACATGCCACCACACCCAGCTAATTTCTGTATTTTTAGTAGAGATGGGGTTTTATCATTTTGGCCAGGCTGGCCACGAACACCTGACCTCAAGTGATCCTCCCACCTCGCCTCCCAAAGTGCTGGGATTACAGGCGTGAGCCACAGCGCCCGGCCCCATGATGTTTTTCATACATCATGTCACCTAGCGCTTGTCTTGCAGGAACTGTTATGAAGACCTGGTCCCCGGGTGGCAGAGGAGGAAACCAGTGCTCAGTAAGGTTAAATGATTTGTCTGAAGTCTCAGAGTTCAGGAAGCAGCCTTGCTGGTATTTAAGTGTAGGAACAACTGACTCCAAAGGCCTTTTCTTTCTAGATTGATAGCTGGTCCCTGAGCGAAAGAAACACAGAGCTGGTGAGTTTTGCTGTGCGGGAGTAAGAGGAGGGAGATTCTGGGTGAAGAGTGGGAAGGCCTGAAGTGGGCAGGCCTGAGAGTGAGGCCAAGGCAAGTGGCCCTGAGGACTGCGTGTGTGCATCAAGCCACACTGAGCCAGGACAGATGGAGAGCATTACAGCCAGGCGCCCTGCCTTCCACCTTGGCCCAGGGATACAGACACCACTGTGGGTTGGCTGAGGCTTCCAGCCCTGCTGTTATATCCAGAGCCATACAGCACTGGGAGTAGCGGGTGCTCAGCCACTGCTGGCTGCTCTTGGCGGTGGAGTGGCAGTGTATTCCAATTTTATTACCCCCTCCTCCAGTGGCCTGCAGGCTAGATTCTCTTTTCTTTTCTCTTAAAGAGCAGCCCTGCTCATTTGGATACCCTGCGAGCTGAGAATCTTTCCTTCCTGGCTTCCACGTTACTGGCAGTGACCCAAGACTGGCATATTTCTGGTTGAGTAGATAGAGCTGTCTGTAAGGTAGCATGGCTATGCTGCCTCTGTTGGTTCCCCAAAGTGTCTCCTCCAGCCACTTAGGGGGCCTGGGGTTCCAGGATCCTTGCCATCACTGCCACTGCCACTTCTTTTTCTCACTACCTGCTGAGCAGTCACACTGTTCTAGATGAGTGAGAAAAAGCAGCCTCCTAACTCTGAGAGTGGGAGAGACCCTTAATTCCATGCTTCCAATAGCAGCAGGCGAGGCTCATTTCGGGGAGCTTCTAGGTTAAAAAAAAGTCTGGGCTCCTCCCCCGAGGATTCCAGTTCCCTTTCTGTGGCATAAGGTCCAGGTAACTATCCTTTGAAAAGCTCCCCGCGTGATTTTCATGTGCAGCTGGAGAGAGGAATCACCACCCTAATTTATGAAATCCAATTCGCAGCCACTTCGGGCAGGACCCTTACAGCAGGACCTAAAAGGCTGGACTCAGAGTGGCCTCAAATGCCCAAGTCCAGGTTCTAGCCTACCACCTGCAGGCTATGCGACTTACCTCCTTCCCCAGATTTCTGAGTGGAGATTCCTGAATATGGGGGTGAGGGAGGTGTTTACTAAAGCTTGCCACAAAAAGTACTCCCTAAATCATTTTTATTGTCCGGTTTTCTGTTTAACAGCAGTACTGTATAGGTCTATAATGTAAAACCTACCAAGTCAAGTGCTCATAAGGAGTGAGTGTCACTTGTCAAAGCAGAACATACTCAATAGAGGGCTCCCTTCAATGCCCACATCTCACTTCATGCTCTGTTCATCAAGAGTTCAAAGTGAAAAGAGGCTAGGAGATACTCAGGACCCAAATCTCCAAAATTCAAATGTACCTATCATGGCTGTAACCATCCCACATCAGTACCACAGAATGACATAGGTGTCTAAGGAGGATGTACTAGATGAGGCAGATGGTTGCAGTAATAGTGTCTTCGTCCATTTGTGCTGCTATAACAAAATACCTAAGACTGGATAATTTTTATTTTTATTTTTATTTTAAAAATTATTTATTTATTTATTTATTTATTTATTTAGAGACAGAGTCTTACTCTGTCACCCAGGCTGGAGTGCAGTGGTGCAATATTGGCTCACTGCAACCTCCGCCTCCTGGGCTCAAGCAATTCTCATGCTTCAGCCTCCCGAGTAGCTGGGATTATAGGCACGTACCGCCACACCTGGCTAATTTTTTGTATTTTTAGTAGAGATGGGGCCACGTTGGCTAGGCTGGCCTTGAACTTCTGACCTCAAGTGATCCATCCACCTCAGCCCCCCAAAGTGCTGGGATTACAGATGTGAGCCACTATGCCCGGCCTGAGGCTAGATAATTTTTAAACAAATTTATCTCTCACAGGTATAGCTAGGAAGTCCAAGATCAAGGCACTGGCAGCTTTATTGTCTGGTGAGCACCCAGTCTCTTCTTCAAAGATGGCACCTTGAACACTGCTTCTTCCAGAGGGGGTGAATGCTGTGTTCTCATGTGGGGGAAGGAGGATGGGCAAAAGGGCCCTGCTAGCTCCCTCCAGCCATGTTATAAGGAACAGGTCCCATTTAGAGCACAGAGCCCTCATGGCCTAATGACCTCCCGAAGGCCCCATCTCTCACTACTGCTACACTGGTGATTCAGTTTCAACATGCAGTTTGGAGGAGGACATAAACATTCACGCTATAGCAAATGGCCTGCAATTTTTCATGCTTTCTGTATTCATACCTTCTGGTAGACCCCTTCTTGACTGAGTCTGGGTTGGGCTATGAGACTTGCTTTGACCAAGGAGACAATAACTAACCTGAGAGAGACAACTAACACCTATGCATTGGCCTCGCCCTCTCTTTCTGTTCTCTGAAACTACCATGTGAAGATGCCCAAGATAGTCTCCTAAAGGACGAGGGGCCTTGGGGTAACCTCTTCTCCCGCAGATGAGAGTTCCTAGGTCAACCGGCATGCTGGTCACAGTCACCAGATCTGTAAATAGGCCTATCATGGACCATCTGTGATGGTTGATTTTATGTGTCCATTTGCTTGAGCCACAAGGTACCCAGATATTTGGTTAACTGTTATTTCTGAGTGTGTCTGTGAAGGAGTTTCTGAATGAGATGGCACCTGAATTTTATTGAGTAAAGGAGATAGAATACCCAATGTGCTGGATGGAATATTAGTCATCCAACAGCTAGGGCATCATCCAATCTGTTGAGGACCTGAATAGAGCAAAAAGGTGATGGAAGAGAGATTTGCTCTCTTTGCTTGGCTGTTTGAGCTGGGGCATTGGAGTATTCTCCTGCCCTCAGCGCTCCTGGTCCCCAAGCCTTCAGATCCAGTCTGGAATCTCTAGCATTGGCCCTCTGGCTCTCAGGCCTTCGAACACCACTGGCTTTCCTGGGTTTCCAGTTTGCAGACAGCAGACTGTGGGACTTCTCCACCTCCATAATCACATGAGCCAATTACTTATTATAAACCTCTTTATCTATATAGGGTATACATATATAAAATATATATGGAGATACATATAGATATACATTTAGATATATTCATACATATATATGTATATATGTATGTATCTCCTGTTGATTCTATTTCTCTGGAGAACCCTGACTAATATTCCATCCAGGCCCAACCCAGCCACCATCTTCTAACTTCTGAATACATGCAAGCAAGCCTAGACCAGAAGAGCTTCCCAGCTGGTGGCTGATGCTTGAGCACCCAAGCTTTGTCCACACCCACCACAAACAGGCGCCCCTTTGTCATCTCTCGGATCTAGAGGTGAGGTGGATGGACCTGGGGAAGAGGCCTGTGTGGGCCCTGGATGTGGACTTGGAGTCAGCAAGCAGGAGACTCCAAGACCCGGGATACTCAGATTGTGATCCTCAGGTGGTCATGGGCTCCACGTGGGCACAGTTCCTTGTGATGCAGAAGCCTCATCCCACAGTAAGGGGCCAGAGAAGACAAGACCAGGGCTCCCTCCAGCAGCGCTCCCCAGTGCAGCCCAAAAACCAGTGCCAGTCCAAGAGCAGTCTGTTTCCCATCTGTGACAGGGGATGAAAAGACATTGAGAGTAAACATTGAGATACTTGCATTGCAGTTTCAGAATTGGAAGATCTTCATCCAAGCTTGTGGCCAAGACTGGTCCTGAGCTATGGACCAGTCGGGTGTTATTGAACTTGCCTGGCATTGATGAACTTGAGTTTCATGCAACACAGCTGTATCCCAGTTCTGTGGAGTGAGGCTATATGCCTATCCACATGGATTGAAAATAACATTTTAAAAAGCCCCAGTCCACCAACACAGATGGTTTAAGAAGCACCACTCTCAAGTGCGTGGGACTCAGAACAAGGGTCCCTCTTGTCCAGGGTCTGAGAAAGCTCAGCACTTCAGCTTCTATGCTGAAAAAACAGGGTGCTACTGCCTGGTTTTAAACAAAGAGCTGCTTTATGAAAAGGATTACTCTGGTGCAATAGTGAGAGAGACAGAAGGGAGCAAAGGTGGAATGAGGAGACCTATCAAAAGGCATTGCAATCATCCAAACAAGTCAGGATTGCAGTAGTGGAGCTAAGTGGGGTTAAGATTTTGATCCAGATGAGAGTCAGCAAGATCTCCTTATGGATTGGATGTGTGACATGAGAGACAGATAAGTGTCAAAGATTACTCCAAGATTTTTGGCTTGAGAAACTGGAAGGATGCAGAAGACATCAACAGAGATGGGGGGGCGGGGGCTGTGAATAAGGCTGATCTCAGGTTGGGTAGATCACACATGCTGCATCTGAGATGTCTCTTCACAGTTGTGGAGATCTCATCCAGGCAGTGGAAAAGCTGTAAGGCTAAGACCTCCAGCAGAGGAAGCTTGGATAGAGAAGTTAGGAGTTACGACATTGAGAAGAGGAGGAGCAGCAAAGGAGACTTAGAAGCAGCAGCTGGTGAGCCAGGAGAAAACCAAGAGTGTGGGTTGATGTCCCGGAAGTCAAAAGAGGAAATCGTGTCATGGCGGAAGGAGGGTCAGCTGTGTCCAGTGCTGCTGGGTGAATTGATCAGGATGAAATCTGCATATTGACCATTAAATTTAGCCATGTGGCTGTCATTGGCAACTTGATGAAGGCAGTTTGGGCAGGGGGGCGGAGACAATGCTTCACTGGCATGGGGTTGAGAGGGAATGGGAGAAGAGGAATTGGAGAGAATACACATTGGCAACTCACCTAAGAAGTTTTACCATAACAGGATGAAAGAAATGGGACAGTAGCCAGCAGGGAAAGTGGAATCAGAGAACTTCCTTAGTGGAAGAAATAACAGCATGTTTCTACCCTGATGGGGTAGAAACAATCCAGTAGTGTATTAGTTTCCTGAGGCTGTTGTAAGAAATTACTACAAAGTTGGTGGCTTAAAACATTTTTTTTTTCTTTCACACTTCTGAAGCCCAGAAGTTTAACATCAGTTCCACTCAGCTGAAATCAAGGTGTTGGCAGGGCTCTACTCCCTCCAGGGGAGAATCCATTCTTTGCCTCTTCTAGCTGCTGGTGGCCAACAGCGTTCCTGGACTTTGTAGCCACATCTCTCCAATCTCTGCTTCCATTTGCACATCATCTACCCCATGGTGTGTGTCTGTCTAGTCTCCCTCTGCCTCTGGCTTGTAAGGACACTTGTGATAGCAATTAGAGCTCACCCAGATAATCCAGGATGATCTCCTCTTCTCAAAATCCTTCACTTAATCTGCGAAGATTCTTTTTCCATTTAAGGTCACATTTACATTTATAGATTCCGTGATTAGGACATGGCATATCTTTGGACACCATCTTACAGCCCACTATGGCCAGGGGCAAAAATTAAATGATGGTGTAGGGTAAGGGTTGGCAGAATTTTTCTGTAAAAAGGAAAGTAGCAATTTTTTTTTTTTTTTTGAGACAGCCTCACTCTATTGCCCAGGCTAGAGTGCAATCTTGGCTCACTACAACCTCTGCCTCCTGGGTTCAAGTGATTCTCCTGCCCCAGCCTCCCAAGTAGCTGGGATCACAGGCATGTACCACCACACCCAGCTCATTTTTGTATTTTTAGTGGACATTCGGTTTTGCCATGTTGACCAGGCTGGTCTCAAACTCCTGGCCTCAAGTGATCCACCCGCCTCAGCCTCCCAAAGTCCTAGGAATAGAGGCATGAGCCACTGCGCCTGGCTGCGAATATTTTAGGCTCTGTGGGTCATATGGTTTTTATGAAGTTGTAACTTCTTGACTCTGCTGACATAGTGTGAAAGTAAACATAGACGATATATAAATGAATGAGCATGTTGGGTATCAATAAGACCATTCATGGGCAGTGAAATTTGAGTTTTGTATCATATTCAGGTATCACCAAATATTCTTCTTTTCAAAAACATTTTCCCCAGCCATTTAAAAGTTTAAAAATTATTTTTATTTTGTGGGCCATAGGAAAATGGGCCAGCTAGTTTGGCCGACAGACCACAGTTCACCAGTTTCTGGTGGGAAGATGGCTGGACAATGCAGTTGAGTAGGTGAGTGGAGGAGGAGTCCAATGTGCAGGTGGAGGAACTGGCTTTATATTAGAGCATGGACTGTCATCTATGACAGTGGGAAAAAGGAGTGGAAAAAATTAAGACTGAAATATTTTGGTTTGAATTCTCTTTAGAACTTTCAATGCGATTTGCTTTCAGAAAAGGACAGATTCTTCAAGTTCAAAGTATTACTTTTTTCTTTTTTCTTTTTTGTCCCAGGTGATCTGCAGGAAAAGTTTAAATTATTTCCGTAAAATAGGTACACAACATTTATCCCATAAATCGTGAGACCAGGGCAATGTACCCTCAATACATTAGTTCTTCTCACTCTTGGCTTCAGTAACTCAGTGATTAAATTAAATACTTAAATATTTTGGTCTTCTTAATTTTTGTAAGAGGAATTCATGTTTTATAACAATAGATTTTACTTTTTTTTGGACTCCCCCCAAACCCCAGTACATCTAAGGACTCTCTTCTTGGGAAAAATGCATGACTATTTGTTCTCCAAACCTTTTCAAATAATTCACCAATACCCTGAAAGCCCCACTTGGCCTCAAACCCTATGTTAAGGAATCCTGATTTAAAAGCTGACCTAGGTTCTGAGAGTTGTGTTTTTCTTTTAATGTTGCCTTTGGGTTTTTTGGGAAGAAAAGAGCCACATGCGTGCAAAATGATTATTATAATTACACATGCTATTATGCTGATTCCAAACAGCCCACCGCGGGGTTCTATTGAGAAGACTAGAGAAAGGGCGGAGAAGCTTCAAGGAAGAACGGAGGATGCGCTCACCCCGTGCCTTTCAACATCATTCTAATGGGGATCCACCCCCATTCCTGGTCCTTTCTGTGACCCAGCTAATATATCCTCCCGTGAAGAGGAGGAGTGGAAAAACATCAGTTCTTTGATTATATACCCTTTGGGGGCTACACCATGAATAGAAACTTCTCCTGGTGACATACTCTATCCTATCCACAACCAAGAAAGCTTGGTTTCCATTCGCCCAGGAATATCCATACCGAGCGCCCAAAATGTAATTCCTTTTAATCCACTGCACAGCATTACAAAACGTGCAGAGTAAACATCAAGACCTAAGTCTGAAGATAAAATACGAGAAGTGGACCCTCAAACAGACATTAAAAGTGAAGGAAAAGTCATATTCTAAAAATTTGGAAATTTTCTTTCAAGTATTTACGTTAGCAGCCAAGACACTTTGTCAGTTCTAATCCTTTCCTAAATGTAAGTTGGAATGTTTCTTAATGGAATGTCACCACAGGAGGCCAGCTGAAGTCCTGGCTGGAAGACTTTCCTGGAATATGTTTCCCTTGGAATTTACAGTACTGTCTAGTTGAATTCTGGTTTGACATTCTAACAATTGGAGCATTGTATTAGGCACAGTGAAGCAGAAAATTCACCCTATTCTGCTCCCCACTCATCCTTTCTTTGCCCTTGTGAAAATTGTCCACTGTCTTATCCCACTGAATAAAAGTGCACAGGAGAAGACAAATGTCACATCTAATTTAATCAGCAGTTCCATAAAAAGTAAGTTTTTAATATTCAGAATAAATCATTCATTCAACAAATAGTTGGATTTAGTGGTAGCTTTAGGGTTTAAAATATGCATTGCTAACTTATTACAGTCTGCCTTCATATAACATTATGCCATTTCACAAGTATGTATACAAACTTTAAAACAATATACTTCTGTTTCTTTCTTCTATCCTTTGTGCTATTAGTTTTGTTGTTGTTGTTGTTGTTGTGGGGCTTATTGTTTGCCTCCTTTGTTTACAGAGTGTCGCTCTGTCACCCAGGCTGGAGTGCAGTGGCAATCATATTTCACTGCAGACTGACTCCTGGGCTCAAGCAATCCTCTCCCCTCAGATTCCCGAGTACCTGGGACTACAGGTGCACACCACCACATCTGGCTAATTATTTTTTTGTATTTTTTGTAGAGCCAGGATTTCACTGTGTTGCCCAGGCTGGTTTCAAACCCCTGGGCTCAAGCAATACTCCTGCCTCAGCCTCCCAAAACGCTGGGGTTACAGGCATGGGCCACTATGCCCAGCCCGCTTTGAGCTATTGTTAACATACATTTTATTTACACATATTATAACATTCACAGTAGGTTGATATTATTTTTTGCCTTAAACAGTAAATTATCTTTTACAGAAGTTGTAAATAGGGGAAGGACCTTTTACATTTCATGGTAGTTACCATTTAAAGCATTCATTTAGGGGAGTAGATTTAGATTTTTGTTATTTTCCTTCTCCTAAAGAACTTCCAGTAGTATTTCTTCTGCCAGTGCTAAATTTTTAGTTTTTCTTCACCTGGAAATGAGTTTTTGAACAGTATTTTCACTGGACATAGAATTCTAGACAGGCAGTTATTTTATTTCGGTACTTTCGAGATGTCATTCCACTGTCTTTGGCTCATGTTTTTTATGAGAAGTCAGCCATCATTTGTATAGTTGTCCATCTGTGTGTAATGTCTTTTTTTTCTGTAACCCTCTAATAATGTTATTTTTGGTTTTCAGCAATTTTTTTCATGGTATGCCTTAGTGTGGATTTTTTTTGTGTTTACCCCATCTGAGATTTGCTGAGCTTCTTGAATCTATGGGTTTAAAGTTTTCGTCAGTTTGGAAATATTTTGGCTAATATTTTTCCAATTTTTTTTTTTTTTTTTTTTTGAGATAGGATCTCACTCTGTCGCCCAGGCTGGAGTACAGTGGTGCGATCTCAACTCACTACAACCTCTGGCTCCCGGGTTCAAGCGATTCTCCTGCCTCTGCCTCCTGAGTAGTTGGGATTACAGGTGCATGCCACCATGCCTGGCTAATTTTTGTATTTTTAGTAGAGACAGGGTTTCGCCATGTTGGCCAGGCTGGTCTTGAACTCCTGACCTCCAGTGATTTACCTGCCTCAGCCTCCTAAAGTGCAGGGACAAATATTTTTGTCTGTCCTTCTCTCACTCTTCTCTCCTTCAAGGACTCCGAAAAGTAGGTTAGACCACTTGATATGATCCCATAGGTCACTGAAACTCCATTCAGTTTTTTTTTTTCATCTTTTATTCTCTGCATGCTTCAGTTTGACTAGTTAACTATTGCTCTGTCTTTGAGTTCACTAATATTTTCTTCTGTAGTGTCTCTATTAATCCCATCCAGTGAATTTTTATGTCAAATCTTGTATTTTTCAGTTTTTAGATTTTGATTTGGTTCTTTTTTATAGTTTCCATTTCTCTATTGAGATTTGCCATCTATTTCCTCATAACATTTTTGTTTTCCTTTAACATCTTTGACTGTGTATACAGTAGCTGTGTAAAAGCCTTTTCTTCTAATTCCTCCTTCTTGTTGCTTCTGATCTTTTTCAATTATTGACTGATTTTCTATCCTTCACATTTTCCTGCTTCTTCAGGTGTCTGTGCATATTTTATTGTGTTCTGGGCATTTTCGATGATGCCTTGTTGAGTGTCTGGATTTTGTTGTCTTCCTTTAAATATCAGATTTTGTCTGGCAGACAGTTAATTTCCTTATGGATCAGCTTGATTCTTTGAGGTTTGTTTTTAATGTTTGTTAGGGAGGGGCTAATATATCTTTAACTCCAAGACAATAGTAACCTTCTCCTAACACATGGCCTTTCTTGACGGTCAACTGAGTACCCAGAATTTTCAAAGCAGCCTATTAATTCACACTTACAACAATACACTTCTGTTGTATATGAGATTGTATATGCTATATACACTTAAGCCAATATCTCTTGGAAGGCTGAGTCAGGCAGATTGCTTGAGCCCACGAGTTTGAGACCAGCCTAAAAATATGGCAAAACCCTGTCTCTTCAAAAAGTACAAAAATTTGCTGGGTGTAGTGGCGTGTATCTGTAGTCCCAGCTACTTGGTAGGCTGAGGTGGGAGGATCACTTCAGCCCAGGAGGTCAAGGCTGCAGTGAGCTGAGATCACACTACTGCATTCTAGCCTGGGCAAAAGATTGAGACCCTGTCAAAATAAAATATAAAATAAAATAAAATAAAATAAAATAAAATAAAATAAAATAAAATAAAAAATAAAATAAAATAAAATAAAATAAAATAAAATAAAATAAAATAATCTCACTTCCATACAAGCTCCAAATCTCAGTTTAGCTCATAGCTTTGTTCTTCACCTAGCCACCTGCATTCTTGTCCTGCATACTTGTCACTTGGTACCCAAAGAGTCTAGGATTCCTGAAGCTTTTTTTTTTTTTTTCTGAGCAGATTTCAGAAGCTTCTTCTCTGTATGACTGCTACTTCTCTAGAACTCTGCCCTGTAAATTCCAACCATGTTATCAGACCTAACTCCAGTCTCATCACATCTCTTCAGTAACACTGCCATTCTCTGTTTCAGTTTTCCTTCCATGTGCCATGATCTGGTAAAAGCTTTAAAAAAAAAATAGAGCAATCAACGTGTTCACTTTTTGCAAGTGAAGGCCAAGTTATAATGTAAGCAAGTCTCCAAGTTGTGGCCCATATATTACAGATATATTATTTAAACGTACTTATTAAATACAAGGCATAAAATGGCTTATAGAAAATGTTTCTGCAAGCTGGATGAAGTCCCAGGTCTTTGCCCTTTTAACCTCACCTTTCCTAAAAAGGTTCACATGCAGCAGGCATGACACTAACCTCGAGGCAGCATCAGAAGACCGGGAGACAAAGTCTCCAGTGTCATCCCTGAGAGTACCCACTGCAGACCTCCCTGGACTTTCTACCCTCTTATAAGGATAGAGGACTTGCCCCACAATGCTCTGGCCAAGCCATGTGTCCTGACTACCACTAAATTGCCCAAGGAGAATCCACTTATAGCATCTAATATGTTAATTTAAAACCTCTAATTTTAACAACATATTTCTAATGTTCATTTTGTGAATGACCAAAGACTCTGGATTTCACGTAAGGATTAGCAATGCTTTTAGAACCAATGTTTCTGAAATCCTTTCTGATTAAAACCAAGCTGATTGCCCTGGTGTATAAATTTCTCATTTGGGTAGCAGTCTGCTCCTGGCATGCAGCTCAAGCTAACACATACAAAATGCCACACTGTGTGGAGCTATTTAAACTTCCCATACGTCTTACCATACACAGAGCTACTAGCATGAGAAAAATCTAAAATCTGGATCAGGTGCTGATGTAATCAATGGGAACAAAATAATCTGGAAGCCTCCTCTCACAAGGATGGTCTGGCTCCCAAGGCTATTTCTCCGTTCATGAGCTGATTTTTCATGTGAGGCACCTCAGCATGATCTCAGTTCTTCTCTGTCCTTTTCTCTCCACTGCTGCTGGGCTGACCAGCATGGAGCTCACAGGGCCAGGAGGGGTAGGGCCTCCCCATTGCATGGGTCAGAGCGTGTTACAAGGCCAGCCCCAGTCATTCAAGGAATGGGGAAATAAATTTAATGGTAAGAGCTACAAAGAGTTTATGCTCATATTTCATCCACCACACCCTGGTTACAAATGTATAATTACCAACTAAAGGAAGTCGCCCTGAAGACGAGGAGCAGGGTTCTGCGGGAATGTCAGAGGAGTGGAAGAAATCTCAGGGCTCAGAGGAATCTAACTTGACCAAAAGCTCAGATCGCCCCTTAAAACCTATGCCTAAGATCTCAAGAATAAAGAGGGACAAGCAGAGGGTAGCATTTAGGCAGCAGAATGACACATGCAAAGACACGTGGCAGGTGGTACATTTCACAAATGTGAAGAATGCAAAAAACTTTCATTGCCAAGGGGAGAAGTCTGTAAATCTCATGGAATTGTGACAGGGAACTCCTTTCTCAGTAAGTGGATGAAGTGAGCATTGAACAGAGGCTTCAATTAACCAGGTGCGCGTTGCAACATGGTAACTCAGCAATTGCACCCTCTCAGGAAAATGGCAGAAAAGGGTGATAGGATCAGCCAGTGCTGCATTTCAAACATTATCAAATGTTTTCTATTTTATTTTATTTTATTTTGAGACGGAGTTTCACTCTTGTCACCCAGGCTAGAGTGCAGTGGTGCGATCTCAGCTCACTGCATCCTCTGCCTCCCAGGTTCAAGCAATTCTCCTGCCTCAGCCTCCCAGGCGCCCACCACCATGCCTGGCTAATTTTTGTATTTTTAGTAGAGACGCGGTTTCACCAGATCGTCCAGGCTGGTCTCCAACTCCTGACTTCAGGTGATCTACGCACTTCACTTCTCAAAGTGCTGGGATTACAAGCCTGAGCCCCCGCGTCGGCCTCAGAAATTACCAAATGTTTTCTAAAAGCTGTCTATGAAGTAGTTCTCTGGTCCAAAAGGTTTGAAAAACACCTAGTTAACTGAGTGTATTGCTGAACTTCTTGGGGTCTTTAATAAGCTAATCATGGGACAATAGTGTGTTGGTAAATGTTTAACAAACTTCTCTCTCAAATCGCCATGATTCATAGCATTTATCAGCTTCTGGAGTATAATATTCCTGCCATGACTGATTTCAAGCTACCGATGTGATGTCACTGAATGCACAGTGGACAAGAGATACGCAGTAGCACTCCATTCTGTAGTATTTCCGTTCTACAGATACAATAAACATCATGTCCTCGGAAGCACAGATACTAGTGAAATGTAGTAACACAATTAGGCAGTGAAAAGTTTTGAGTCTTTACTATATTTGTGTTCAATATGATTTGTCTGTTTACATAACTTAATTTTTAATGACAGGTGTGTTTAAAAACTGGCGCACAAAATTTCTGAAACTGTAACAATCTTGTGAGCTGGCACAAGCTAGCTGTGCTGGACCTGGTAATGCCCAGCCCTGTTGGAAATCTCTGAACAAGAGATGATGGAGCTTTTCCTCAGACTTCATGTCCACAGCATCCTCTTTGTGGGACATCTAAAGGGCCATCCCTTATTTTTAGATATTTTGCAAAATATTAGATATTTTGCAGAAACACTTTAGAAGATTCTGATTTGGTTATTTCATAGTTGTGGCAACAGATGCTAAGTAAGCGTCTTGCCCAAGAATCAGATCCAAATACGAACTAAGCTCTTCTGAGCCTTGGTACTATAACAAAAAGTTTCTCGTTCCTTCTACGCTCAACACTGTCCCAGATTCGTAGCTGCCATTTGCTCCTACATGCTATTGAAGTTACTCTGCTAATCAATTACAAGCATCATTGCATTTAATGTTTCCAACACCCTGTATGTGTGGTATCCCCATTCTACCGATGAGAAAACTTCAGTGCGGAGTGGTTCAGGAATTCCACAGAATGAAGCAAAGACACGGGTTGCTGAGAGATACCCTGCTCCCATTAAAATATCCCGGCGTCCCACTGCTCCATACTGTGGCTGGATGTGGTAGAACAAGAATAAGGCTTATCATCTTCCTTTCTCAGCAAGAAAAGGCCGTATGTGTTCCCTTCCATGCTCTGATCCTTAAGCCAAAACATCTCCATGGGCCAGCTTTAAGCAGCCATGTGTGCTATCCGGGGCCAGTCACCCTACCCACATCTACTGATGTATGAGACACTGAGTTTAGGGAGCAGAAGCAGGGAGAATCCCCTCGTCCCACTTCCTAGGAATCCACTTGGCAGTGTTAGTAATAACAGCTTTCTACTTTTTTCTTAAGGTTTTACTTTTCACATCCACGATGCCATTTGACCGTTAAAAGACTCCATGAATTATTCCTGTTTCTCACCTTGTCCAAGGTCACACAGCTCCAAGGTCAGCAAGCTCTGAATCATCTGCCCCTGTGTCTTTCCCAATGCAGCGAGCTGCTTTATGCTAACAATAGAGCATAGATTAAGTATAGTTCCTTCTGAATCCAAATGTAAATGACGTTTGAGAGACCTTCAAGATTTCAGGAAATGTGACACACGTATATCTTCAAATGCAAGTTTGAACAGAGGGAATAACATTCACTAATAGCTCACGTTTGTAGGAACTGAGACTTAAGGCGAACCCAGTAATTATACAGGTAACCCATATATAGTGCTTCCTAGGTGTTAGGCATTGCGATGAGGGTTTTATGTGCATTAACTCATTCAGTCCTCACAATCACATCCCTAGGATATGGGTATGATGGTTGTTATGATTTCATTTTACATGTTGGGAAATATAGAGAGAAAAAGCACAGTCCTGACTCAAGGCATCTCTAACTCTAATGGTTTGGGGGGTGTCTGTATAGAAGGTAAAAGAGAGAAGAAGTGATTCCAAATGATGGTGTCTTGTGTTCTGTGTCCTAGTTTTCCTCGGCATCAGCACCGCAGCACCTCCAAGCTGCATATGTGCACCGGCAGCCTGGTTTCTGCTGCAGCACCCTTTATTCATCACTCATTCAACTTAAGGCATTGAAAAATTCTGTTAAAGTGCAAATCTTACCCTGGAGGGAAAACACATTAAACCACTATTTTGCATTTAAACTTTTTTTATGAAGTAGTTTTCTTGATTGGTTTTGGATTCCTTGACAAAGCCCACCCAGAGTGCAGCACCAGAGCGTTTGTTTTTGTTGTTGTTTGGGGGGAATGAGAAGGTCAAGGCATAAGACCCTGTCCTGAGGAAGCCTAACAGTAACTAATACAGTGTATTGAGTTTCAACACCACATCAGACACTGTAGTATGTTATCTCTAAAGTTCACAAGAACCATACCCTGTAAAGTAAGTATTGTTATCCCATTTTACAGGTGAGAAAACTGAGCTCGGAGATGTTAAGAGACTTACCTAAGCGATAAACCAGTAAATACTGAGAAGGGAGAGTCCAGGTACAGCATTACAACTCTGAGAGTTCTGGCAAGCTGGAAAATACTAGAAAAGCACTGAATATTGAGTTTATGTCTGAGTGTGAGGTAGGAGAGGGGGCAGCGAGTTATTGTAAGAGGAAGTTGGAAGAATCTTGAGCAGAGAGGGGTGGGAAGAGACTTGGTGCTGGCTGCCCTTACCCTCCTGCTCCTAGTCCACACGCTGTGTCACCAGTGTCCTGGCAGAACCAACAGGCATCCACTCACTTCCAGCAGGCTCTGAAGCTCCCCAGAGGACCCCCTTGCTTCACTGGAGTCCCCAGGGCCCATTTGGGGTCAGTCTCTGTCAGGAAGCCAGAGCCAATTTCTTACCCTTCCTCCCAGTTTTCCTGGTCTAGGCCTGTTTCTCTTTCCTGTGGCATTTGTCACCTTCCCCAGGAAGGTTTTCTGAGGATGCAGAGAGGTAGAAAGTTGTCAGCTGTGATGCCTGCAGGCCGGGTGGGGAGGAAACGCTCTCTCCAAACCCCCTTCCCAGCAAGCCTGGGGCCTGGCTCCCCCTGTCAGAGGTGCGTGGACCAGAACAACTCCGTCTTGAATAGGAGCTGGGTAAAACGAGGCTGAAACCTACTGTGCTGCATTCCCAGACGGTTAAGGCATTCTAAGTCTCAGGATGAGATGGGAGGTCGGCATAAAATACAGGTCATAAAGACCTTGCTGATAAAACAGTTTGCAGTAAAGAAGCCGGCCCAAGCCCACCGAAACCAAGATGGTGATGAGAGTGATCTCTGGTCGTCCTCACTGCTACATCCCCACCAGTACCATGACAGTTTACAAATGCCGTGGCGACATCAGGAAGTTACCCTGTATGGTCTAAAAAGGGGAGGCACGAAGAATCCACCCCTTGTTTAGCATCTCATCAAGAAATAACCGTAAAAATGGGCAAGCAGCAGCCCTCAGGGCTGTTCTGTCTATGGAGTAGCCATTCTTTTCTTCCTTGACTTTCCTAATAAACTTGCTTTCACTTTACTGACTCGCCCTGAATTCTTTCTTGGGCAAGATCCAAGAACCCTCTCTTGGGGTCTGGATCGTGAACCCTTTCCTATAGCACCCCCATCTCAGGGGACCAGCCCTCCAGCCTCCTCCCTGGGGTGTCCCCTGGGCCAAGAGGCCAGGAAGAGAGCCCTCCTTTGATCACTCCCTTGTCAAAGCAAAAGGATTAAGATCCTATCACTTCCAGCTCAGCAATTCTCAGAAGATCACTCCATGCCCTGCTTCTTACCTATATGACATGGGGATAATTCCTGGGCTGGGCATGAGGATACAATGAGTTAATCCATGGAAAGTGCTCAGCCCAGTGCCTGGCACCTATGCTCAATCAACTGTTCAGCATTCTTAGTGCTGTTATTATCTATAGTTGAGAAGTAATAATATCAGTTGCAGTTAGGCTACACTCCATATTTTTACCACTTTGCTTTTCTTCTCAGACACACACACACACACACACACATACACCCCACTTAATGGCAGAGGGATGCAGCTTTACAAGCAGAACCAGCAAAGGGAACTCAGTTCAACTCTGGCCTGTGCCCAACTCAAAGGGTGGCCTTCAGCAAATTACCACTCCTCTGTCGGCTTCCATCAGGATGTATAATTTATCTGGAAATAGCTCAAGTGAAGTGTCAGGGGTCACAACTTAGAGAGCTCAGGCCAAATCCAGCTGGCAGAGAAGTTCTTGGGCCAACACTGTGCTCTGAAAATGGGGCAACAGGTCAGGGGCTGTGGTTCACGCCTGTAATCCCAACACTTTGGGAGGCCAGAGTGGGTGGATTGCTTGAGCCCATGAGTTCGAGATCAGCTTGGGCAACATGACGAACCCTCATCTCTACAAAAACAACAAAAAAAGAAAAATACAAAAATTAGCCAGGCATGGTGGCATGTGCCTGTAGTCTCAGCTACTCTGGAGGGTGAGGTGGGAGGATCGCCTGAGCCTGGGAGGTGGAGGTTGCGGTGAGCCATGATCGTGCCACTGCACTCCAGCCTGGGCAGCAGAGTAAGACCCTGTGTCAAGAAAAAAAAAAAATGGGGTGACATCACATCACAGTCCAGATATCTGGCTCCTCCCAGCATTTGGGGTGATCTGCACTGCCCGATCTGGTGGAGCCAGGAAGAGCTTTGCGAGGCATCTTTAGCCTTTCAGCCAATTCTCCTCTTTCCTCCTGCTCATACAATCATTCCCCTACCTGGCCCCTAGAGGCCTTTGACTTTGTGATCCTCTGAACCCACTAAATTCTCAGGTTGTTTCCGCTTTCAAATTCAGCAGTTGAAACCTCAGGTCTGACTTGCAGGGCTGGGAAGGATTTGTCTCCCTGCCGCAGGGGGTTAAGTGGCTGCTTTTGAAAGGACAAAGCTAGAGATGACTCGATAAGATAAGGAGCTCTGTTTTCAGGAGGAAAGAAGAGGATTTTGTTGTGATCCAGAGGATAACAGTCTGAGCCTCTCATGCATCAGCCTATCCCTCCTCCCTCCCTTTAGCAGGCGCTCAGGGCCACCATGAGATGTGTCTGCAGCTGCTGCCATCTGCTGGGGCATAAAGTTGCTGCAGCCTGCCTGGGGATGGCAGTTCTAGGGTTTGCACAGGTGTTTCCTGCCAAGCCCTGAATGATAGCTCTTGTCCCAGTAGAGGCAGTGGGCTCACCGCTACAGTTGCTGGTATTTATCAAGCACCTACTGTGAACCAAACACTATTTTAGAAATTCTATGAGTTTTCCTACTAATCCATTTGCTAGAATAGAAGCCCTCGTGGGCAGGGAGTTTTGTCTCTTTTCTTCACAGTAGCAGCTCTAGTGCCTGGAACAGTGCCTGGCACAAGGAAGGAACTTGGTACAGGTGGGTTGCATGAGAACAAGTGTAAAGACAGATTGTGTCGTTATGTCCATTTTATGGATGAGGAAATTGTCACTCAGAGACACAAAGACTCAAGGTACTACGGGTAAAGCCGTGGGGGAAGCTGAAACATTCCTGGCGTGGGCAGAGCTTGTCTAGCACTGCAGGTGATTTTGAAGATGGCCAAGAAAGGCAACAGGTAGAAATGAACACCTCAGGTAGCCACGGTCCTTTGAAGTTCAGAAAACCCAGGCTGCAAACCATCAGGGAAACTAAGCCAAATCCACGGGATGTTGCAGTGGGGCCTGGGGACCTGGCCAGGGCAAGAGGCCCTTCACATGTGTTTTGTGTGTGTTTTTTTAATTAGGAAACTTAATTTTTTTTAACAGTTTTAAATTTACAGAACAATTGAGTGGAAAGTACAGGGAGTTCCCATATATGCCCTCACGCCTACCCACACATATGCACACACAGCCATTTTCCCTATTACTAACGTCTTGCATTAGCATGGCACATTTGCTACAATTGATGAGCCAATATTGATAACATGGTTCTTAACTAAAGTTCATAGATTGCATTAGGGTTCGTTAGGGTTCACTTGGTGATGAACATTCTGCGTTTTGAAAAATGCTTGATGTCATATATCCACCATTACAGAATCATACAGAATAGCTCCGTTCCTTAAAAATCCCCTGTGCTCCACTTACTTTATTTTATTTTTTTCAGATGGGAGTTTTGCTCTTGTCACCCAGGCTGGAGTGCAATGGCATGATCTCGGCTCACTGCAAGCTCCGCCTACCGGGTTCAAGCGATTCTCCTGCCTCAGCCTCCCAAGTAGCTGGAATTACAGGTGCCTGCCACCACACCCGGCTAGTTTTTTGTATTTTTAGTAGAGATGGGTTTCACCATGTTGGCCAGGCTGGTCTCGAACTCCTGACCTCAGGTGATCTGCCCACCTCGGCCTCCTAAAGTGCTGGGATTACAGGTGTGAGCCACCGCACCCAGCCCGTGCTCCACCTATTTATCCTTCCATCTCCTCCAGCCCCTGGCCACCACTGATCTTTTTACTATTTCTATAGTTTTGCCTTTTCTAGAATGTTACTTAGAATCATACAGTATACAGCTTTTTCACATTGGCTTCTTCAATGTAGTAATATGCATTTAAGGTTTTTCCATCTCTTTCCATGGCTTAATAACTCATTTCTTTTTATCACTGAATAATATCCCATTGAATGGATGTGCCACAGTTTGTTTATCCATTCACCAATTAAGGGACATATTGGTTGCTGCTGCTTTTTTTGGAGATGGAGTCTCACTCTTATTGAGACTGGAGTGAAGTGGCATGATCTCAGCTCACTGCAACCTCCACCTCCCGGGTTCAAGTGATTTTCCTGCCTCAGCCCCCTGAGTAGCTGGGATTACAGATGCCTGCCACCACACCTGGCTAATTTTTGAATTTTTAGTAGAGACAGGGTTTCACCACCTTGGCCAGGCTGGTCTCAAACTCCCGATCTCAAACGATCCGCCCATTTCAGCCTCCCAGTGTGTTGGGATTACAGGCGTGAGCCACTGCACCCGGCCACATTTGGTTGCTTCTAAGTTTGGCAATTATGAATAAAGTTGCAATAAACATCTGTGTGCATGTTTTTGTGTAGACGTAAGTTTTCAACTCACTGGGTAAATACTTAAGAACACAATTGCTGGATTGCATGGTAAGTTTTATAAGAAACTGCCAGATGGTTTTCCAAAGTGGCTGTACTCTGTTGTGTTTCTGAACATAGCTCTTAGATCAGGCCTGCTGGCCAGGGTTTTCCCATTCTTGAAGTAGAGGTTAGGCCTGGGAGTCCTCTGGTCCCATCTGCAGCCTGCCCTTTTGCTGAGCCAAATGCACTTCCTCTGGTGAAAGGTGCAACAAAAGAGCTTTTCTTTTCATGCTACAAACAGGGACCTACTTTAGATGAGGTATGATGCTGTGGCAATCCTGGATGTTTGAAATTCCCAAGTCATCCCCTTAGGCTGGTGAAGGGCCCCACGGCTCTCAAGAGTCAACCTGTGCCTTTGGTTTAGAATACTTGACCTGAGTGTGCCCATGTGGGTTGAAGAAAACAGCTACTGTTTTGATGTGCGGTACTTTTGGTTCCTACCCAAAACCATGATGAAACCAGTGCCTCTGGAATCAAAATATCCAGCTCTTGTTCCCTTTCCACTCTTTCTACAAGGTCATCAAGTTAGGTAACAGTTTAATTTGCATCATTCCAAAATTTAGAGTAATTAGAATGTTAAAATTTAGGGTTATTCCAAAACTTAGGGTAATTAGGGAGATAATGGAGCTGTAAGCATGCTAGGAGTTTATTTTACTTTTATTCTCTCTCTTTTTTTTTTTTTAAAGCCTGTGAAAAATCAGATATGACCCCTTTAACGTTACTTTAAAAACAGAATTTTAAAGTTAGGCTAATATCAAACTGAAACTATAGGAAAGAAAGGACTTTCGTAGTTGTGCTTTTGACATTATTTTCCAGAATCCAAAATGCCATGTTTGGTTGCTTCTACACAATGGCATCTCCTCTCCCTGCCTCCCCCAAAAAACCAAAGCCAACCAATCTAAAAAACTTTATATTCCACCAATAACTTGGAGCAAGTCATTTAATCATCAGCTTATTTTTTAAGGCTAACGTTCTTTGGTGATTGCCTAGGAAAACTCAGAGACTCTCACTTGAACTGCTTCAATCTGTGAAGAGGAAAAAAATACTTTTGTTTTGCTGGTCGGAGGAGGGTTTATTTATGTGTCTCATTTTACAAGCCTAAGCACTGCAAATGTAAACTCTCTGAAGGAAGATTTTTGTTCTAATGACTTAACTGAAACCAGAAGCATCTCTCTTTGATTTCCTGGAACAAGCCCAGTGTGGTCTTGATCTAGCATTATAGAACACGTGTCTCTACCTATGCAGCTGAGAAAACTTACCTTTTCTGTTCCAGCCAAGTAATTTCTCAAAGAGTGAGGATGGGTGAAGTCTAGCAAAAAAAAACAAAAGCAAAAGCAAACAAACAAACAAAAAAAAAAAAAGTTAAAAAATTCTCCAGATGATCCTTATAGAAACTGAAGTTTGGGAACCCCTGCTTAAGGCAATACTTACTTTTTCCCTTTTTAATTTTTTTTTCCTTTTCAGCTTTACCTACAAAATAACACATTATGTTTTTCCTGAATGTTTGAGCACTGAAAATATATAAATAACACATTCTAGACAAGTATTTTCTTCCTGTTATGTTTGACTGTCTCATTGAAAACATTTTAACTCTTTTTTAAAAAAAATTCTTTAAACTTTACTTTTTAAATGAACATACAGTAAAATTGACTTTGTATGTGAGCACAGTTCTATGAATTTTAACACGTGTACACATTCAAGTAACCACTCCTACAATCAATACAAAGCAATTCCATCACCCAGAAAACTCCCTCGTGCCATCCTTTTTTTGTCAGACCCCCCACCGCCCCAACTCTGCAACCCTGACCGTTAGCAAGCACTGCCATTACCCATCACCAAAGTGTCTCTTCCACAAGGTCACATAAATGGAATCAGACAATATATAACCTTTTGAGACTGGCTTCTTTCAGTCGACATAATGTATTTGAGGGTCATCCAAGCTGTTGCATGTATCCATAGTTCTTTTTAAAATTAATATTATTATTATTATTACTGAGCGGAATTCCATTGTGTGGACATAACGCTTTTTTCACCCGTTGTAGGGTATTCGGCTGCTTCCAGTTTTTGGCTGCTATAATCAGTATAAATAGAGCTGGGTCTGTGTTAAATCTATAGATGAATTTGGGGGAGGATTCCCATCTTTACATTGTTATCTTCCCATTTATGAGTGCAGTATGTCTTATAAATAGAGCAGCTATCATCATTCCTGTACAGGTTTGGGGGTGAAGATAAATTTTCATGTTGTAATACTTAGGTAATTCCTAGGAGTAGGATGCTGAGTCAACTGGTAGACGTGCCTGGAACTTTATGAGAAACTGTCACAGTGTTTGCCAGTGTATTTTTACATTTTCAGCCATTCTAATAGGTGTGGAGGGTATCTCATCATGGTTTTAATTTGCCTTTCCTTAATGGTTAATGATGTTGAACATCTTTTCAGGAGCTTATTTGCCATCCCTTTAGTGAAGTGCCTGTTCAAGTCTTTTGCTCATTTAAAAAATTGGACTGTTTGTTCTCTTAATGTTGAGTTTTGAGAGTTCTTAATATATTCTGAATACAAGTCTTTTGCTGGATATGTGATCAGTAAATATTTTCTCTGTCTGTAGTTTGTCTTTTCATTCTTTTACCAGTGTCTTTCCCAGAAAAAGTTTTTAATTCTGATGAAGTCCAACTTATCGTTTTTTTTCTGTTATGGGTCATGATTTTTCCCTATGTTTAATTCTAAACATCTTATAATTTTATATTTTACATTAAAATGTATAACTTAATTTGAGTTAATTTTGGTCTAAGGTATGAGATTTAGGTCAAGGTTCATTTTGTTGCATTTGGATGCCCACATGTTTTAAACATCGCTTATTGAGAAGACTATCCTTTCCCTATTGAATTGCCTCTGCACACTGATCAAAAACTCAACTGGTAAAACAGTAGTTGCCCATGGGGGTAGGCAACACAGGGGAACTTTCTGAAGTAATGGAAATGGGCATATACTTTACAGGGTGTGGCTTACATGAGTATATGCCCTAGTCAAAACGCATCAGTTTACACACTTTAAGTCACTGCATTTTACTCTGTGTGAATTATACTTCAATTAAAATAACATCGGTTGGCCATCTTTGTGTAGGTCTATTTCTGGAAGTCTATTCTGTTCCGTTGATCTACATGTTTATCTTTCTGCCAATACCATGCTATCTTGATCTCAATTACTGCAGCTTTACAGAAGCCTTAAAATGGAAAAGTATGATTTCTCTAACTCTATTCTTTTTAAAATCATGGTAGCTATTCTTTCTTTGCCTTTCTATATACATTTAGAATCAACTTATTTCTGTCTACAAAAAATCCTGTTGGGATTTTCATTGGGTTTGTGTTAAATCTACAGATGAGTTTGGGGGGGATTAACATCTTTACATTATAATTTTCCAATTTTTGAGTGCAGTATGTCTTTTCATTTATGCAGGTCTTCTTTGATTTATTTCAACTGCGTTTTGTTGACCCTTTACATATTGTGTTAAATTTATACATAAGTATTTCTATGTTTGGAGTTATTTTAAACAGTATTTGAAAAATACCTGGTTTCCAGTTCCTTATTATCAATAAGTATACAGAAATATCATCAACTTTTTTTTTTTTTACTTGTACTCTACAACATTGCTAAACTCAGTTATTAGTTCTAGGAGGGGTGTGTGTGTGTGTCGAGTGTGTCTGTTTTTTGGACACATGTAAACAGTAATTTCATCTGTGAACAGGGATAGTTTTATTTTTTCTTTCCCAGTCTGGATTCCTTTCTTTTTCTTTCCTGATTGCTCTGGCTAGAAATTACAGTATGACATCAAATAGGAATGGAGGTAGAGGAAGTCTGCCTTGTTCTCATTTATAGGACGAAAGCATTCAATCTTTCACCATTAGGTGTGATTTTTGTTGGTTTTTTAATGATGTTCTTCATTAGGTTGACAAAAATTTCTTTTCGTAGTTTGCTAAGAGTCTTTCATAATTTCTTTAAATCATGAATTGATATTGAATTTTGTGAAATGTTTTTACTGTATTAATTGATATGATCATATGGCTTTTTTCCTTTTGACTATTGCTATTACAATGATTGATTTTTCAAATACTGAACCAACCTGGCATAGCCCAGGAGAAACTCCACTTGGTTGTAATTTATTATTCTTTTTATACATTGCTAGCTTCAAATGGCTAAGATTTTGTTAAGGATTTTTGCATGTATGATATATTAGTCCTTTCTCACACGGCTATAAAGGACTGCCCAAGACTGGGAGTTTATAAAGGAAAGAGGTTTAATTAACTCACAGTTCCGCATGGCTGGGGAGGCCTCAGGAAACTTATAATCATGGTGGAAGGGGAAGCAAACACATGATGGCAAGGAGAAGTGCCAAGCAAAAGGGGGAAAAGCCACTTATTAAACCATCAGATCTCATGAGAACTCACTCACTATCATGAGAACAGCAGCATGGGGTTAACCACCCCCATGATTCAATTACCTCCCACAGGGTCCCTCCCAGGACACACGAGGATTACGGATTACGGGAACTACAAGATGAGATGTGGGTGGGGACACAGCCAAACCATATCATATGTTCATGAGGAATATTAGTCTGCAGTGTTTTTATCTTGTACTGTCTTTGGTTTCAGTATCAGGATAAATTAGTTGGGAAGTATTCCCTCCTCTTCTGTCTTCTGGAAAAGACTGTATAGAATTGTCATTATTTAATCATTAAATATTTGCTAGAATTTTTCTGTGAAACTATCTGGAACTGTAGATTTCTCTTTTTTTTTTTTTTTTGGAAAGTTTAAATTATGAATACTCTCTGGGCTCAGAAGTGACATGTCCTGTTTCATTCCTGATATTCATGATATTCATTCTCTTTTTTTTTCCTTGTTAGTCTTTTTAGACATTTATAAATTCTACTGATTTTTTCAAAGAACCAACTCTTTTAGTTCATTGATTTTATTATCTATTTTCAACTTAATTGATTTCTGTTCTCATCTTCGTTATTTCCTTTCTTTCAATTGATTTGGGTTTTTATTTTCCTTTTTTAGTTTGTTAAAGTGGAAGCACGGATTATTATTAAGATTTTCTTTTCTAATATAAGCATTTAATGCTAAGAATTTTCCTCTAACCACAGCTTTAGCTCTAGCCCACAAATTTTGATATATTTTTCTTCATTTTCATTCACTGCACAATATTTTCTAACTTTTTTGCAACTTCTTCTTTGACCCATACATTATTTAGCAGTATATTAATACTTGTCAAGTGTTGACTTTCTCTCATTGATTTCAAATCTAATTCCATTATAGTCAGAGAATATACTTTATGTAATTTTAATTCTCTCAAATTTGTTAAGGTTTGTTTTATTACCCAGAATATTGTCCATCTTGGTGAACGTTTCACATGCACTTGAAAAGAATGTGTATTTTGCTGTTGCTGGGTGGAATATTGTATACATATCAATTAGAGTCAATTGTTTAATGGTGTTGTTCAATTCTTTTATATCCTTGCTGATTTTCTATCTGTTTGTTCTGTCAATTACTGAGAAAAGAATGTTGAATTTTCCAATTATAATTATGGATTTATCTATTTTTACTTTTAGTTCTCTCATCTTTTGCTTTGTGTGTTTTAAAGCTCTGTCATTAGATGTACAAACATTTGGAATTGTTATTTCTTCTTGCTGTCTTCTCCTCTTATTATGTAGTCTCCCTCTTCATCCGTGTTAATTTTTTTGCTCTGGTATTTAGTTTATATGGCATTGATATAGCCATTCTAGCTTATGTTTTATTAGTTTTTACATAATATATCCTTTTCCTCCTTTTACTTTTAGCCTATTTTTATCATAATATTTGAGATGAGTTCTATATAAACAATATATAGTTGGGTCATTTTTTAAATCCATTCTGACAATCTCCATCTTTTAATTCAGATCATTTATATTTTAGTGTAGATATTAATATATTTGGATTTAAGTCAACCATTTTATTATTTTTTTTCTTTTTTTTATTATTATACTTTAGGTTTTAGGGTACATGTGCACAATGTGCAGGTTTGTTACATATGTATCCATGTGCTGTGTTGGTTTGCTGCACCCATTAACTCGTCATTTAGCATTAGGTATATCTCCTAATGCTGTCCCTCCCCCCTCCCCCTTATTATTTGTTTTCTATTTGTTCCCTGGGTTTTCTGTTCTTGTTTCCCCTTTCCTGCCCTTTTTATTGGTTATTCGAGCATGTTTTTGGTATTCCATTTCATTTGTCTGTTCTGTTTCTCCCCAGTATTTTGAGATTTTCCAACTACCTTACTGTTACTGATTTCTAATTTAATTTCATTATGATCTGAGAACATAGTTTGTACGTACGTATCCTCTTTTATGACTATATTTCTTTGAATAGTATTTTGCAATAGTACTTAAAATATACTTTCAGGGATTACAGTATACAGAACATTTCACTTTTCTTTTTTCAATTTATGTACTTATTAAAATATTTTAACTTTTATTTTAGGTTCAGGGGTAAATGTGCAGATTTGTTACATAGGTAAACTCATGACTTGGATGTTTGGTGTATAGATTATTTCATTACCCAGGTGCTAATCATAGTACCCAAGAGTTTTGGGGTTTTTTTCTGAACCTCTCCCTTCTCCCACCCTCCACCCTCCAATAGGCCCCAGTGTGTGTTGTCCTGCTGTTCTCATCATTTAGCTCCCACTTGTAAGTGAGAACATGTATTTGTTTTTCTGTTTCTGCATTAGTTTGCTAAGGACAATGGCCTCCAGTTCCATCCATGCTCCTGCAAAGGATATGATCTCATTCTTTTTTATGGCCACATAGTATTTCATGGTATACATGTACAACATTTTCTTTATCAAGTCTACCATTGATGGGCATTTTGGTTGATTCCATGTCTTGCTATTGTGAATAGTGCTGCAATGAATATACACACGCATGTGTCTTTATGGTAGCACAATTTATATTTTGGGGGGTATATACCCAGTAGTGAGATTGCTGGGTTGAATGGTAGTTCCATTTTTAGTTGTTTGAGGAATTGCCACACTGCTTTCCACAATGGTTAAACTAATTTATATTCCTACCAGCAGTGTGTAAGCATTTCCTTTTCTCCACAACCTCACCAGCATCTGTTATTTTTTGACTGTTTAATAAATAGTCATTCTGACTGGTGTGAGATTGTATCTCATTGTGGCTTTAATTTGCATTTCTCTAATGATTAGTGATATTAAGCATTTTTTCACATGCTTGTTGGCTGCATGTAGGTCTTCTTTTGAAAAATATCTGTTCATGTCCTTTGCATACTACTTTTCATTTTTCGCTTGCAAATATTTTAGCTTCTCAAGTTGAATACAGAAACCTTTAGCATATATAGGCTTTTTGCTATAGTTATTTTATTTACCACATTTACATACAGCGAAAACCCCATTAGACAATGTTATAATTTTGGCTTTCAACCATCTGTAATATTTTTTAACTCAATAGGAGAAGAGTAGTGTGTTGTATTTATCCAGAAATGTACCATTCTGGTAAGTTTACCATTTCTTTTCTCTTTCTTCATTCCTGATGTTCCAAGTTTCCTTTTCGTATCATTTCCTTTTGCCTGAAGAATTTCTTTGGAAATTCCTTCATCTGTTGACAGTGAATTCTCATAGTTTTCATTCACCTGAGAATGTCCTTATTTCAGCTCATTCCTGCAGGACATTCTTACTGGAATAGAATTATGGCTTGACATTTGTTTTCTTTCAGTACCTTAGATATATATTGTGCAGAAATATGAACTCTGTGGTTTCTCATGAGTAATCTGCAGTCACTTCAATTATTGTTCTCCTATAAGTAATGTGTCCATTGTTCTCTCATTGCTTTCAAGATTTTTTTCTTTTTCTTTGGTTTTCAGTTTTATTATGATATGTCTGGGCATGGGTTTCCTGTAGGTTTACATTGTTTGGAGTTTGCTGAGCCTTCTAATTCACCAGGTTTATTCCTTTTACCAAATTTGGGAAGTTTTAAAGTTGTTATTTCTTCAAAAGTATTTTGCATGCTTCATTTTTTATCTTCTTCTCAGACTCCAATGAGAGGAATGATAAACCTTCTGGTATTGTCGCTCAAGCTCTGTTTGTTTTTTAATCTTTTTCCTCCTCTGTTGTTCAGACTGTACACGTTCTATTAATCTACCTTCAAGGTCACAGACTTTTTCTGCTACGTCTTCCTTCAGCTGATAAGCCCGTTAAGTGAGCTTTATTTTCATTGATGTGTTTTCTGTTTTAAAATATCTATTTCATTCTTTACATTTTCCTTTCCTTTCCTTAGACTTTCCATTTTTCCATGTATTTCAAGAGTGTTTAGGATTTCTTGCTGAAGCATTTCTTAATAGCTGCTTTAAAGTTTTTGTCAAATAATTCCAATATCTGTGTTAGCTCAGCGGTGGCATCTTTCCCCAAGCGCATCGAGATTTCCCTGTTTTTTTGTGTGCTGAGTAATTTTGGCTTGTATTCTGGACATGTTAAATATTGTGTTACAAAACCCTGGGTTTTGCTTAAATCCCATGGAAGTGTTGACTTTCTTATTTTAGCAGGTAATCAACCCAGTCAGGTTCACACGTCAATTTCCAACCAGCTCTCTGGGGGTTGTGGTCTTAGGGTAAGCTCAGTTTTGACTCCTTGGCAGTGCAGTGCTGTTCAGATCTGTCCCCTGTGTTCACCACCTGGGGCCCAGCCCAGAGCCTGGGTGATCGTCTATTCCTAGCTCAGTGCTAAGGTCTCTATATGTTGTGTAGGGTCACATCCAGGTGTGAGTAGCCCAGGGGTGAGTCCAGGAGTTTGTAAGCAATCTTCTCCCTTCTCTCCTGAATGTCTTCAACACTTTTCCACTCCCTGAGCTCCCCTATTTGCTCATTTAGGCAGAAAACTGAGGCTTTATTTATCTGCTCTCTGCCATACATTCCACAGCTATGCTGATGGCTGGGACCAATATGGGGACAGAGACAGTAAAGAAACAACAGAAGTTTGCCTCCCTCTCTGGGGACCACAGTTCCTGCTATCAATGAGGAGCCTCCGTGTCTGGGAGCCTCCGTGTCTACCTCTGAAACCACCGCCATTAGCATCTCAAGACGGCCTGTGGGCTGAGGAGCAAAAGAACAGAAAAAAGAGTAAAAAAAAGAGAATCATATTTCCCCACCCTGTCTCAATATTCGGAGGCCCCTCTCCCTTTCCTGAAGCCGGAACTAGAGGCTTCTCCTGGAGCTTTCTCTGTCCATATTGACGCCTATCCCAGGTTTCAGGCTGCACTGAGTTCAGGCCAGTGGATACCAGAGAAGGAAGAAGGGTAAATTCACAGCTGATTTGATCGTGCTTCAAATTCGGCTCTTCTTCCCTCGGCATCTGCTACTATTCACTTTCAGAGTCCTCAAATAGCTGATCCCTGAAATCTCTCCAGGTGGTGTAGCTGCTTTCAGTGGCAGAATATGTTAATTATATTTTCTTATTTTCTGTATTCTTGATACTTTGGCATCTGGGGCCTTGATGATTTGCGGGGGAAGGAGTACCCCTCTCTAATTAGCTAATTCCTAAGGCAGCAGACAACTGCCCCCCGCCCCGCCCCCCAGCACACCTTTCATATGTAAACCAACTAATCCAAAGCTCACACCCACCAACCATCCCTTATATTGGGCCCTTACGCTCCAGGCCATTATCCACCTGTTTTCACCACCCCAGGGCCAGATACCAGACAACTCAGGACAGCCCCTCTACCCCTAGCCTGCCATTGTTGTTGAAGTAGTCAACCCTATGCCTCCTTACCCTGTCTTGCTCATTCTTTTCCATGAAATCCAGAATAAAGGCTCTTCCCTCTGTCTTCTGATGACCCTGGTGCTTCCCCATGTGGCTCCCTGTGGGGCGGGGTATCCCCTCCTCTTGGGGAACTGTGAGTAACTATCATCTCCGTGGCAGTCCTCTCCTAATCTGTTGGCCCCACAATGCCTGAATAAAAATGAAAGCTACATTTTAAAACAGAAAGGCAGGGTGGAATGTGCTTACTTCATCTCACCTGGAGCCCTCTTTTTTTAATGACATAAATTTATCAGCCAGGACTTTAGCAATTACAAATCAGAGAAACTGGCTTATTGCTATGGTCTGAATGTTGGTGTCCCTCCAAAATTCATATGTTAAAATCCTAACCCCGCAAGGTGATGGCATCAGAGGTGGGGCCTTTGGGAGATGATTAGGTCAGGAGAATGGAGTTCTTACGAACGGGATTACTGCCCAAAGACCTACTTTGCCCCTTCTGCCGTGTGAGTACACAGCAAGAAGACACCATCTATGAATCAGGAAGTGGATTCCCGCTAGACACCCAATCTTTTGGTGCCTTGATCTTGGACTTCCCAGCTTCCAGAATTATGAGAAATAAATTGCCGTTGTTTAGAAGCTACCCAGTTAATGATATTTTACTATAGCAGCCTAAATGGATGAAGAGACTTACCTGGAAGAAGAAATTTTTATTGCCTTGAGTATCTGAAAAGTTCAGTTTATTTGTTTGTGTGTTTGGTTTTGCTTATCTTTACTTTCTCATTTTCTAAAAAATGAAAGTCTATTTTAATGTAGTGGGTGTCTATTGTGCTTCCCTGATAGTATCCCTTCCTCTTCAACTCTCCATCCTTCAAGGAACCATTCCTGACCACTGCCAGGCTATAGGACTTAGGTGAGAATTACCTCCACCATTGTTCCCCAGTGCAGACGGGTCACACACTAGACTGTTCTATCAGCATATTGCGATTTTCTGGCGGTTGTCCTCAGTTTGGGAATGAGAGCCAAGCCCAAGACTTCACACAGAACTATTGAAAACAGCCTCTCTATTTCTGCTGGTGTTACTAAGCAGAATGTAAATCTGTAGCTGCATCTCCCCCCTTGCTTTTGAAGAGCTTACCCATTGGTAAAAACAATCAAGAGGAAAGCAAAGCTGAAGGACGGAGACAAACAGATTTCTTGATAATATTGATATGGGTCTGCAAATGCCTGAAGTCTTTCCTTTTCCTTTGGCACTTTAGTTGCACAAATTGATAAATTTCTCTTTTGCTTGAGCCAATCTATATTTGTTTTCTGTTACTTGTAGCCAAAAATATTCTGACTAATGCACAAAGGAACTCTTTGTCTATTATACTTTATTGTGGCCTGAATCTTGAGTTGATTATATTTAATCAACAACACATGGAGATTTGTATTGGCATCCCTTGTCAAAATCTATTGGGAGGAATTGTAACTTACTGGATGAATTTTATCTCTCTATATCTTCCTCTTCTTGTTGTTTTTGTCAATGAGCCTTCTGTGCTACCTAGTTTGAATTTTTCCCAGAAGCAGACCCTGAGGAGAGGTTTGAGCGCCCATAGTTTATTTCAGAGGTGATCCCAAGAGCATCAGTAGGGAATTGGGGGAATAGAAGTGGAAAAAGAAAGATGAGTTACTGAGAAGGTTACTACAGAGGGCCAAGGGGCCCATTCCAGCTGGGAAACTCTTGGAGACAATGTAGAATGAGACCCAGAATTATGCCCTCCAGGAGTGAGGGAATGAGGGTTATTCATCTTCCAAGTCACATCCATCATTGGCTCAGGGCTGTTCCCAGAACTTTAACTCCCCTAGCACTTTAACCCGCCCTGCTCAGGAGCCCAGAACAAGCCTTTAGGTGAAGAGTTGCAAGTATATGCAGCAGGACATGGTAGGCATGGGCTTGGGGGACCCTAAGAATACAAACGGATATTGGAGGGGCCCAGGCAGCACCTGCACCAGAATCTGCAAGTGTTCTTGTTTCAATTCTCAGGCTTCTGGCTTAGCCTCTTTACGTATAGTGGCTAAGAAGGTGTATTGATTGCATGTATGTTGATTCATAAGTAATGACTCTTCAGAAACACAGTAGCTTTAAAACTTACCAAGCTTTCTCCACATTTGAAAAGATGAGATTGAGGTCAAAAGTGGTGATGTTTTCCAGCCTATTTCAATCACTCATTTATTCATTCATATAACAAATACTTTGGGGGAACAGAAATCGATAAGCAAAAGTCCTTATCCTTGCAAAACTCAGAAGCTGATGTCAGGTAGAAACAACTATAATTACTGATGGAATAAAATGAGACTTGCTTTAATAAAGGTAGATATAAACTATATTAGAGCACAGGTAGAATGACAAAGAAGGCAGTGTTTGCATCTTAAAAGGTAAGAAGTGAAAAGGGGAGAGTTCCCTGAACCCTCTCATAGGATGTGCAACAGGAGTGTGGCTCATTTGTCCTGCCACCACACATGCTCAAAGCCCTTATGGGAGGGGGAGCAAATAGACGGGCAGGTGCAGGAGCTGGGGTGAGTGCCCCTGGGCTCCACCCCACAGCAGCATCCAGGGATAGATGTCTGCAACTCTCAAAGCCCAAGTACATGCGTGTTACAGTGTGCTCTTTTAGCCTTGTTGTCTGCGGACAGCTTAAGTGTTAACCAGCTTAGTGCCCTCTTCATACCTAGGTCCTTGTCTCATGTCCAGGAAGAATCAAGTCGCACATGGACCTGAAGGATGAATGTGGGAGTTTTATTGAGTGGTGGAGGTGGCTCTCAGCAGGATGGATGGGGAGCCTGAAGGGGGATGGGGTGGGAAAATGATCTTCCCCTGGAGCTTGGCTGTTCAGAGGCCAATCTCCTCTCCGACCATCCCCAGCTGAAATCCTCTCGGCATTCAGACACTCATTCTCTTCTCTCTGCTATGCCATTCTGCCATTCTTCTGTTCTTCTGTTTGTCTCCTCTTGGAGCTGGGGGTTTATGGTTTATATGGGGAATGTGGCAGGCCAAAAGCAACTTTTGGGCATGAAAACAGGAATGCCTGTTCTCATTTAGGGCCATGGGTTTCCAGGTTGAGGGTGGGGCCTTTGCTGGGGAACTGCCCTCTTCTACCCAGTATTTCCCTGTCTCCTGTCTGTATCAGAAGGATGAGAGGAAGGAACCTTATTCTCTTTACTATTACAGCCTAACAAACCACCCCAAACTTATGGCATAGAACAGCAACCATTTTATGATGCTCATGATTCTGTGGGTCATGAAAGGAGGTCCAGAGGGCTCAGTTTGTCTCCACCATAATGTCCAGAACCTCACTATGAAGGCTAGGGTTGACTCAGGGGCTTGTGCGTGGAATCAAAGGAAGTCTCCCTTACTCACTTGTCTGGCAGCTGATGCTAATGCTTGTGAGGAACCCAGGTGGGGTTGCCGAATGAAACATCTACACTTGGCCTCTCCATGAAGCTGCTTGGGCTTCCTCTCCACATGGTGGCCAATTCCAAGAGCTGGTGTCCAAAGACAACTTGGTAGAAGCTGTGTTGCTTTTTATGGACAAGTCTTGGAAGTCACACAGTGTCACCTCCACCATGATCACAAGCCTGCCAAAACTCAGAAGAAGAGAACAGAGACCCACCTCTCAATGACAGGAGTATCAAAGTTATGCTACAAGAAGGAGATATAGGAAGGGAGATATTATTGCAACCAGTTTTGGAAAATACCATCTTTAGTATTGAAGTGATGAAATTGTGATGAGCATCTGGTATCTAATAATATTTTTCCTGGGTCACTTTATTTTTGATAGATGCTATTTTAAATTACTTAAACTATTCCCTCTCATGAAAAGATGAAGAGAGGGATTTATTAGTTGATTTGTTTGCACCCCCACTCTGCCCACACAGCCTTTCTCCCTATAACACCCTTTTAGAACCAATGCCATAGGGCTTGGCAGAGTGGGAGAGGCAGGTGTCAGATTAGCACAGTGGATTCTCTTTAGAGGTCAGGGAAGGGCAACGACTGTGAATATTCTTATCTTCTTTTTTTTTTTTTTGGTGGTGCAGGGACAGGGTCTCACTCTGTCACCCAGGCGGGAGTGCAGTGGCATGATCTTGACTCACTGCAAGCTCCACTTCCCAGGTTCAAACCATCCTCCCACCTCAGACTCCTGAGTAGCTGGGATCACAGACATGTGCCACCATGCCTGGCTATGGTTATTCTTACCTTAATAGTAAAGTTGATTTTAAATGCACATACGCATATACATGCTAAGTTTCTTTCTTTTCTTATTGGATCTTATTCTTGGGAGTATTGAAAAACCTTAGATTCATTTCATGTGTGGCATTATTCTTTTGAACATTCGAATTTATTCTCCCTTTTGAGTAATTGTGATGAGGCTCAGGGCTGTTTAAGAATGTCTCCTTTGTTCATTACTTGGATTTTTTTAAGCGGAAATTTAATAGTTTGCATTTGAAAAACCATATTAAAAACATCTTCAAAACTGACCTCTCATAATCAGGGTATACACACATGGTGACATTTTGACACCTGGCTGAATGAAGTAGCTAGGAGGCAGTATTGTACTATAGTCTGGCAGTCTTTGGCTTGAATCCTAAATGTGCCACTTACTGTTCTGTGGGTTGTGGGGAAGTTACTCAACTTCCTGCAGTCCTGGTTTCTTAATCTGTAAAATGGGGGTAATGATACTTACTTTTTAGTATTGCACTACACACTAAATAAGACGATAAAAGTGGTTGGTAGCTAAGAAATGATAACTGAATATTGGGGAATTCTAAGAGGAATTCAAGTCTGGGCTCACTCAGTTCTCACTGGAGATGGAGGGCAGGCCAGTATCCACATAAACACTGTTCAGATTTTTATGTCCCTTTCCTGCCTCCAAGGGCTGAGGAAAGGCAGAAAATCAGCTGAAGCCAAAGGCCTTCTTGTTATACTCGTGTGTGGCAGCGGGTGTCAGAATCCCAGCTGTGAAGGATAATTCCTGGATCGACCACTTCCTCACTTCTCATCTCACTCTCCTGTCTGCTTCTCTTTCATGAGACTGGAAGCTTCACAGACATTTCCTGATTATTTCTCAGGGTCGTATATTAAGTGAAGCGGAAGCAAAGCCTCGTGGGGAAGGCAGCCCAGGGCTAAAGCACTCATTTGGTGTGGCCTGCCAGCGCCCTGAGCAGACTGTCTCCCCTTTCCTCCCAATCTAATTTAGAGCCAGACCTGTGGTATCACTCCCAGGCCTGCGATGGAGTTGTCAGGAAGGGCAGAGCCGGAATCTGCGCTGCCTTGTAATTAGAGTCTGGTCCTCCACTGTCTCCTGCACTGTGTTGCAATGAGACACCCACCAGGTCACTGAGAGCCACTGAAAATGGCAAGAAAATCACCATATTGCCTGATATTCTTCTCGCTTGCTCTTTTTTTTTTTTTTAAGTAAAAAAAGCCATGAAGCCACAGTGAAATCACTGAAAATGTCAACCAAAAACTGCCCATGTCACTTGGCCCTCGTGTGTGTATGTTTTTTAAATATTAATTATTATATTCATGGCATTCCACCTTTCAGATTAAATCCCTTTTCTCATTATCTTGGTTTGCCATTATTATTGTCTGAGTTGAAATGGATTTCATGACAACTCTGAAAAACCAGAGTTGGCTAAATTTAGCTTTAATTAGGCATCATCTTAGCCCCGTGATTATTTCCTCATTTCATTTGGATTCTAGTAAATGGAGTGCTGAGCGAGGATTTGGCACGGTTTTCATGCAATTTTCACGTAATTCGCCACCACATTTCTTGCAAGCGTGGTGATTGTTTTGAACCACAAATGATTTTTGCAGATAGAGCTTTAATCCCCTTTTATAACTCAGAGTTTATTAGGGATCATCAGGCTATGCTCCACAGTTGGCAAGTGCTGCCGAGAGGAAAACCCAAAACAAAATTGCAGGGCGTCTCTGCCTCCTCTGGGCCCTCCAGGTGGTGGGCACCTGTGGTGGAGATTGGCTGTTTTGGGTGGGGTGTGCCTGTCACTTCTGCACAGAGGAATTTCCACCTTTGTCCAAATAATGCTGTGGAAAGTGGATCTTTGTAGACTTTAGCTGACCCCTCCTTTTCCTAGAGACAATCAAGCCTCCTGGTTAAGAAGTAAGCTCCAGGCCAGGCATAGTGGCTCACACCTGTAATCCTGGCACTTCGGGAGGCCGAGGCAGGTGGATCACTTGAGGTCAGGGGTTCAAGACCAGCCTGGCCAACATGGCAAAACCCCATCTTTACTAAAAATGCAAAAATTAGCCAGGTTTGGTGGCACGCACCTGTAATCCCAGCCACTCAGGAGGCTGAGGCAGGAGAATTGCTTGAACCCAAGAGGCAGAGGCTGCAGTGAGCCAACATGGTGACCCCTGCACTCCAGCCTGGGCAACAGAGTGAGACCCTGTCTTAAAAAAAAAAAAAAAAAGAAGAAGGCTCTGAAGCTACAATGCCAAATTCAAGTGTTAGCTTGACCTCTCGCCAGCTCTTTGACTTTGAGGCAGTTACTTCTTTGTGCCTTGGTTTGCTCATCTGTAAAGCAGAGATACAGTGGTACTGCTTCACAGTGTCATTATGAGAACCGAGTTAACACCTGTAAAGCATGTAAGTCACTTCTTGGACAGTGTATGGCATGTAAGTGCTTGCTGCTGCTGTGATTTTGGGCCTCCTGGAAGACAGCACAAAAGAGTTATGTTCAAAAGTAACGATAAAGCAGGGACAGGCTGGAATGAAGGGCATAACTTCAGTTCCTGGAAGAGAAACTCACAAGAACAAACCAGGACTTAATCCACAGTGGGCAGCTATTAATTTTGTCTGCCTGCAGTTCATTCTCATTCCTGGACTTTCCTTCGGGGAGCTGTAAGATTCAGGATCTGGTTGTCACAATGCAACCACTCGAGGTATTTCAAATAGAGTGAAATGTATATCGGGAACTGATTATGCAGATGATGGAAGGGTTGAGAGGCCAAATGATAGATGGCAAGCCTGCCCAGGGGTTAGTGATTCTCTTCTGCACCTAGGGCTAGGGACCAGGGGAAGAGGCAATGCCACCAGAGCCCAGGGCCAACTGGTAGATGCCAGAACTATGGTGAGTCTGATCAGAAGCTGGGACCATGAAGGGAGGGTCCCAGAGGAGACACAGGCATTGTCTATGACACCACCTGTAGCAGAGAGAAGGATAAATGTATTGGCTTCTCGCTCCTCTCGTCCTTCTATCAGTGTCTCCGGTTGAATCTACCTGGGAACCAGAGGCAAAGGCTTTAAGGAGATATAGTTCTGCAGAAAAGCATATGAAAGGCCCAGGACCTATCTGTCCCCCCCACTACCCAGTTCACATGACTCTGATGGTGCTGACCTTGACCTTTGGCTCCAGGGGTGGGCCTGTGACCTTGGTCTGGCCAGTTCGTGTATTCTACGCTGCTGGCTACAGTGATTCCTTCAGTAATGGGAATGTGGCCCAAGTCAGTTCTAGGAGAGTGAACCCTGGAAGTTTTGTTGTGACTATTGGGAAGAGCAGAAAGGAAGCTTCTTTCTGCTGGGGTAGCTGGGCTTCCAGAATTTAAACCTAAAGTCACTAATGGCCAACTTACTACCATAGAGAAAAACATGGCTTAGAATGAAGCCAGCTTAAGGCCAGGTGCAGTGGCTCACACCTATAATCCCAGCACTTTGGGAGGCTGAGGCGGGCAGATCACCTGAGGTCAGGAGTTCAAGACCAGCCTGGCCAACGTGGTGAAACCCCATCTCTACAAAAATACAAAAACTAGCCAGGGATGATGGCAGGTGCCTGTAATCCCAGCTACTCAGGAGGCTGAGGCAGGAGAATCACTTGAAACTGGGAGGCAGACGTTGCCGTGAGCTGAGATCGTGCCATTGCACTCCAGCCTGGGTGATAGAGAAAGACACCATTTCAAAAAAAAAAAAAAAAAGAATGAAGCCAGCATAAAGAAAAGCAGAACCACGAGAAGGGAAAAATATGCTTACAATCTTGTTTGAATACCAGATCCAGCCGTGACTGTGCATAGATCTCTTGGTTACGTGAGCCCTTTTAAAAATTATTATTATTTTTTTGGTGAGTCAATTTCTGCCATTTGCAACCAGATGACTTCGGACTAAGACACAACAGACCTGAGACAGAATTGGGTACTAAGAGATCACTGCAGTCAAAACCAGTGAACAGTGACTGAGGGGGATGTCTGTCTTTGGGGCCAGTTTTAGGATTGGACAGTTTTGAATGAGCCAGATGTCTAGACATCAAAAGAGAAGCCCCACCTCAGGACTAGACTAGCAGCATAGGTGATCCTCTCTGGCGCCTGCTTTTCCAAACCAAGTCCTAGACACTCCCTACTTCTCATGCAGAATCTAGCCATAACAAACTTCTTCACAAATTCCTCAGCCTCATTTTTTGTTCTCTTTCTTATGTCTGGGGATGCTTGCTATACTTTCTTTTTTTTTTTTTTTTTTTTGAGACAGAGTCTTGCTCTGTCACCCAGGCTGGAGTGCAGTGGCGCAGTCTCGGCTCACTGCAAGCTCCGCCTCCCAGGTTCACACCACTCTCCTGCCTCAGCCTCCCGAATAGCTGGGACTACAGGCGCCCGCCACCACGCCCGGCTAATTTTTTGTATTTTTTGTAGAGACGGGGTTTCACTGTGGTCTCGATCTCCTGACCTCGTGATCCGCCCGCCTCGGCCTCCCAAAGTGCTGGGATTACAAGCGTGAGCCACCGCGCCCAGCCGCTATGCTTTCAATAGTGAGAACTTTTTCCTACTCCCATCCTTAATCATTATTTTCCTTATAAATTCTCCTTATGTGTCAGATACTCTGACAATAAACATTATATATGAATACATTTATAGTTGTGTCATAATATAAATATATTTTAATATTATATATTTTAATCTTTATCCATGAGAACAATAATCTATGAGGTCAGAATTATTATTTCCGTTTTTTAAATGTGGAAATTGAGGCTGAGATAGGTACATTGACTTGCCCAGGATTTGAACCTTGGCCGTTAGACCCTAGACTGCACCCTTCTAGCCATTATGACATGAGGCCTCCATCTTGCCTAAACACCCTTATTTATCCTTTGGGTCTCACTCAGATCTACCCTTAAATCAATGTTGGTTCCCCACTGCTGTGTACTTCCCTGGGCCCGCTGTTCTTCCCTTCTGATGGCTGTCAGCACACACTTCTATAGTCGCTTGTTCAATTGTCTGTCTTTCCTGCCAGGCTGGGCCCCATAAATGTGTGGCCTGTGTCCCCTATGACTCCAGGCTCTTCTCAGTGTCCAACATATAAAAGATCCTCAGCGACCATTTCAATAACTAAAGGAGGAATGACTGTTGAACCACAGGTGTTGGCTTGAGTGAATCTTGCCTTTTGTTCAGACTGAAACTGAAAGTTATGTGAAAAGTGACCATTCTCACCAAAGGATCAAGGAACTTGGGCTATAAGGGGCCAAGGATGGATACAGAGAAGAATTTAGACACAGCTTGATCTAGCCCCAGAGTCTGCAGAATGGGGGATTCCAGGCCTGGTACCAGATAAGGAGAGACTGTTAGGCAAGGGGGTCTTGCCACCTCTCAAATCACATCCTGTATCCACCCTGCTCACCCTACAACCTGGATTCTCTTTAGTTGTCCTCTTCAGCAGCTGTGAGCTTTCAAAAACAGGAGTTTTGTCTTTCAGCTCTGTTTCCCAGCTGTCAACCCAATGCCCAGCAGCCCATGGGCCCTCCTGGGTGCTGCTGGCTGGCTAGTCATTCAGTGATGGGGTACTTGCTCCCAGTGCAACTTCCATTGCTCTCCTGGGGTTGAAGCGTGATGGAGAAGGCCGCTGTTCAATTCCAGCTAGCTTTCTGCTCTGTGCAGCTTTGGCAAAAGTGCCGACTCTTCAAAGGACGGGTGCATTGACATTTCACCAACTCTGCATGCTTTCTGATGATTCCTGATAATGTTATCTGCCAAATAGCACATACTGCTCTCCACGACTACAAAAATGAGATTATTGGCTCAAATGTCCCTCTAGACATCACAGGCAGTTTTCATATTCATTCGTTTATTTGCGTATTCATTATTCAGCAAATATTTACTGAACACATATGAAGGCACATGCTACGTTTTTGGCTACCGAGGAGGGCAGTGGGAAATGGATCAGTAAAACATCAATGCTCTCTAAAAGCTGAGTTGAAGACACAAAAGCTACTCTTTCTAAGACACTCACTGTGTGCCAGGCATGTGCTAAATAATCTCCATATATTGTCTCCTTTATTCTTCACTATCACTATTAAATATGGATACTAGATGAGGCAGCTGGAGATCTGAATGTGAAAGCTACTTGCTCAAGACCATACAGCTAGTGAGAAACAGAATGGGGATTCCATTCCCAATCTCTGAGACACCAGTGCCTAGTTCTTTCCCCTGTGCTGCACTGCCTCCAAAATAAGGATCAGACTGGAGGTGAGCAGTGACCTTGGACAAAATGCCACGGAAGATCAATAGGGACCAATTCCAGTCATGGGACTGCTGACCACTGCTGGAAGGTGGAAGCCATCCTCGTGGATCCTTCTAACACCTATCCTCTACAATCGATGAAAAGTGAAAATTCAGTTGATCCTAAGGTACTCATGAACTGTAACATGAGATTACTGAATGTTTGGAATCCACTTTCCATTTCTATAAGATGGCACATGCCCAACAGACACAGCCTTCAGCATTTTTCCATTTTACCATGCCTGGCACCAAGCATCTGACCTGCGTTCCATATGGAACAGGGTTCTGAGAGCAGACCAGGTGGTACGGTGGTGGGCCTCCCTCTTTGGAATTGGATGTTAGCACTGTTTGTCATTCTAGGGACTGAGAAGTCAACCTGGGAATGATATGAAGCTAGGGAAAACTTTTCTCCTCCGTATGGGAGACCTTGATCTCTCGGTGGGTGGCTTAGCTGTATCCTTGGCTTGTGGAGGTCTCCTGGGAAGCAGATAAGTCCCCGAGGATAAGCTCAGGACAGTAGGCTCTGGAAGTGGCAATTCCTGGAGCAGATGTGAGTTATCCTTTCCAACTCCCAAGTCTTCAAAAAACTCATTAGAAGAGAAAAAGTAGAAATGGCAAACATAAATGTTTAATCATCTAGGTTTATATCCTTTCACTGACTAGCTGTGTGCTGCTTCTCAGTTCATTTAACATCTCTGAGCCTGTGATTTCTTATCTGTAAAATGGGGACAACAATAGTACCTAACTCACAGGATTATTTTAATTAATTTTCCAGACACAGGCTGGCTGTAAACTTCAGAGAATTATCTTAGACATTAAAAGCAATATAATCGTACTTAAAAAAATAAATCTTTCCCCAGAGAAGTTCCAATTAGATGTTGATGGGACAGAGTATTTTCATTCTTTTTCTTTTTCCTTTTACTGTTTTTTTTTTTCCATTCAAGGAAGTAGAAAAGCATTAGAGCTTATTAATGGAATGATTATTACAAAGGTGCCATAAAGAAATAGGGTTAAAATGAATGTATAATGATAACACCACTTTGGTTAAACTTATTTATTGCTGAACATATTTAAAAAGAAAAATGGGTAGTAATTTAATTCCATTTGTAACACTTTCATGAAATTTCCATTAAATGGTAAAGAGTGCATATTTGGAAACATGCTGTTCTATTTGTCTAGGAGAAGAAATTTCATTGCTTTGGAAGCGAGAGGCTGCTGGATAGAATTTCCTCTCATAAATAAGGCATTGTCCTAGAAATCTGGTCTTCTTTGTCCCACTATGTTCAGTTGTTCAGCCACTCTGCTAATTGTTGCAATTGGCAGTTTTCAAAGAAATCAACATGAAGAGCTCTGCAAAGTAAAATTGGGCATTTGGTTATAAAATCTGGTGTAAAGCCATTACAGTGCACTATTGGGAGAATCAGCGCAGCTTCCAACTTCATGAGCCGTTAACAAAGCGTAGACTCTAAACACACAGACATATTTCTTGACAAAACATAATGTTATAGGTGATTTTCTGGCTGATTTCAATTAAATGCCTATATTTTTAAATTATTTTAAAAATCACAAATAATTTTTAAGTGATTTGCGGCACTAAATGCTAAGGTTGAAATCTCAGCTTGCTAGCTCTGTGACCAAAGTACTTAAGCTTCTTGAAGCTTCAGTTCCTTTTTAACTCTATAAAATGTGAATAAGAATACTTATCTCATGGCTTGAAGTGAGGATTTAGTGAAGTAATATGTAAAGTACCTAGAACGGTTCTCAAAAATCTTTGGTATTACTTTCTTAGTTGTCATTATTATTGTAGTAGCCAATGATAGAAACGCAACTCAAATTGGTTTCAAAAATAACAATGATAGCACATATTGCGGGCTTACTCTGTGCCACTTGCTGGGATAAACACTTCATCCTAATTATTTTAGTTAACTAAAAGGAATTTTTAAAATTACATAACTGAAAAACCTAGGTTTGGTCTGGCTCCAGGGAAGGCCAGACCCAGATGCTCAAATGAAGTCCTCAGCAGTCTATCTCTTTTCACCTTTCCATTCTCTTCTCTTTGTTGGCTTCAGGCTCAGTCAGTCAGGATCTCTCCATTAGCTATCAGCAATTCCAGACTTTTATCCATTAGGCTCCTCTAACCCAGCAGTTCCAGCAAAAGGCCCACATGGCTTTTGATTTAATAGTGCCTTTCTCTGACTAACAACCATGACCGGGAGGATGAACCATTCTGACGAACCTGGCCTGGGTCACTTGCCCACCCATTGAGGATTAAGTATAGGGATTGTAGCACTCAGTTTTCAATTGTTCTACTGCAATTTCTGAAAAGCACACAGAACATCATGAATAAGAAAAGATAAAACTCATGGACAACATCGACATCTTTAGCAAAACTAAGAGATTTTAGAAAACCTCAAACCCCAAGGTAGCAGAACTGGCATGAAATCAACCATGGTGCAACAGGAAGGAAAGCAGAATGCTGAAATTTCCTACAAACTGCAAATCTCCCAATGACCAAACACAGGAGAGGGTTGCACCTTGAGTGAGAACTGCTGTGAGCTAATTTGAGAACAAAGAGCAAAATTAGGAGCCTGGGAAAGGAAGTCCTTATACCAAATTATACTTCTATAAATGGAATGGCCTGCAAGACATGTCATCTCAGTAGAAATGAACACCCTACTTAAAGGACCTGGCACTCCTTAGAGAAATGGTGAGTCTGAAGCAAAGAAGATACTTGGTGAACTGGAGACAGCTTGTTCTACCAGAGAGCAAGGAAATTTCCAGGATTAGTAGATTTGTGTCAAAATAACTTAGAAGGCAGTATAAAGGGGCTTCTACTGGTTGCAGTTGGATCAACTGAGCATCAGAAAGAATAATGATTAAGAACAACAAGAAATAAAAGGCATCTGAATTGGAAAGGAAGAAGTAAAATTGTCCCTGTTTGCAGATGACATGAAGTTATATATAGAAAACCCTAAAGACTCCATTAGAAAATCCTTTAGAACTATTAGTAATAAATAAATTCAGTAAAGTTGTAGGACACAAAACCAACATATCAAAATCAGTTGCATATCTATACACTAACAATTAACTACCTGAAAAGGAAATTAGGAAAATAATCACACTAACAATAGCACCAAAAAAGTAAAATACTGGAATAAACTTAACTAAGGAGGTGAAAGACTTGAATACTGAAAACTACAAAACATTGATGAAAGAAGTTAAACAAGACACAAACAAATGGAAAGACATCCATTTTCATCGTTTAGAAGACTTAATACAAAAGTCCCCCTTTATCCATGGGGGATACATTCCAAGGCATCTGGTGGATGCCTGATACCACAGATAGTACTGAAACCTAAATATACTATTTTTTTTAATCTCATAACTGAGATGACTGCTAAGTGACTAATGGGTGGGTGGCATATATAAGATGGATATGCTGGACAAAGGGATGATTCATGTCTCAGGTAGGACAGAGCAACATAACATGAGATTTCATCACACTACTCAGAATGGCACAAAATTGAAAACTAATGAATTATTTCTGTAATTTTCCATTGAATATTTTCAGAATGTGGTTGACCATGGATAACTGAAACCATAGGAAGCAAACCTGCAGACAAGTGTGGGGGAGATCTACTGTATTGTTAAAATGTTCATACTTTCCAAAGTGATCTACAGATTTAATACAATATCAAAATCCTAATGACATATTTTACAAAAACAGAATTCTATAATTCATATGGAACCACAAAAGATCACAGGAAGGAATATCCAAAATCAATCTTGGGAAAGAAGACCAAAGCTGGGAGCATAATACTTCCTGATTTCAAAATATATTGCAAAGCTACAGTAATGAAAACAGTATAGTATATATGTCTATACTGGCGTAAAGAGAGACATATGGACCAATAGAGCAAATAGCCCAGAAATAAATCCATGCATAATATATGGTCAACTGGTCTTCAATAAGGGTATCAAGATATACAATGGGGAAAGGACAGTCTCTAATAAATGATGATGAGAAACTGGATATCCACCTGCTAAAGAATGAAATTGGATCCTTATCTTATACCATACCCAATGGTTATTCATAATAGCCAAGATATGGAAATAAACTAAATGTTCATGAGAAAATTAATAGTAAAGAAAATGTGGTATATCCACACAGTGGAATATTATTCAAAGTTAAAAAAGCAGGAACTTCTACTATATGTGACGACATAGATGAACTTTATGAGAATATTATGCTAAGTAAAGCAGTCACAGAAAGCAAAATATTTCATGATTCCACATATATGAAGTATCTAAAGCAGTCAAATTTATGGAATCACACCGTGGCTCATTCATGTAATCCCAGCTATCCAGGAGTCTGAGCCAGGAATATTGTTTGAGCCCAGAAGTTCAAGACCAGGCTGGGCAACACAGTGAGACTCCCATCTCAAAAAACTGAAATTTATAAAAAGCAGAGTGGTGGTTGACAGGAGGTGGAGCTCTGGGACAGAGGCAACAACAGGCATAAAGTTCCAGTCAAGCAAGATGAATAAGCTCTAGAGATGTACTGTGCAACATGGTACCCGCAGTCAACAATAATGTATTGAGCACTTACAAATTTGTGTTTTTTACAAATTTTTTAATTTGTAAATGAGAAATCTCATGTTGTTTTCTTACCACAATAAAATTTCATGAAATAATGATTATAGATAAAATGTATTTAATAAATAAAATATGTGACTTCATAAAGATACTAAAAAAAGAGAACGCCTGAGAAGACATCATATGAGATGGCCATTAAACCACTCCTTACTTTTTAGTTGGTCATTAAAGGAAAAAAATTAAACATTTTGTCTTTTCCAGTAGGAACTATATGACAGGATAGCCAACTAGCCCACCTGATGAAGAGAAGCTCTACTTTACAAAAGAATGCCAGTTAATAAAAGTAGAAGAAACGATAAAAGTTGAAAACCTGATCTTGAAAAAACCTAATGAAATTATTGATTTCGGCAAGATTTATATATGAAGTGAGTGGGATACAGAACAAGACATAGGACCAAAGTAACATTATATAAATTCCTTTCTGATCATGTGTCAGTTATTTATTGCCGAGTAACAAATCATTCAAAGAATCTAGTGGCTAAAAACAATAATCATTTCTTATTCTTTATTACTCTGTGGGTCAGCTGGTTGGTTCTTCTGTCTGGGCCAGCTTTATTGGTCTCTACAGACAGCTGGTGGCCCAGCTGGGGCTGATGGATCTCAGATGACCTCACTCAAATGTCTGGCAGTTAGCAGAGATGGCTGGATGGCTGAGGCCTCCCTTCACATGGTCTGTTGAGATGATCTAGGATGGCTTGACTCACATCTCTGAGAACGCATCTGGACTAGCTGGGGCCATGCTCCATGTGGTGTCTCATCCCCCAGTAGGCTAGCCTGAGCTCCTTCACATGGTGGTCTCGAGGTTTCAGTAGCAAAAGAAGGAAAGCCCTGGTACACAAGCATTTTCCGAGCCTCTGATTGCATGATGTTTATCAGTATCCTATTGGCTGAACAAAGTTGCATAGTGGTGCCCAGATTCAAGAGATGGAGAAATGGACTCATTCTCTAGTTAGTATGTCTAGTAGAATTTTCTACAATGAAAGAAATATTTCATATCTGCCCTGTCTAAATGGTAGCCACTAGCCACATGGGGCTATTACAACTGAGGCTATTACAACTCATTTGTGGCTAATACAACTGAGGAACTGAATTTTTCATTTTAATTTATTTAAGCTTAAATTTAAATGGGTACATGTGGCTGGTAGCTACCACACTGAGTAGTGCAGTTCTAGATACAGAATCCCCTATGGTATATTCTAGCCAAAAATGCTTGTCATGAATCCATCAGTCCTTTAGATCTAACCTATCATTTGCAGGAGATGGAGGGGTACAGGAATCAGCTACATGGCACAGTAAGGAAGAATCAGATAAATCTAGAAGGTGAGATATTCCACAGGAAAACCAGTCCAGTGTCCTCAACAAGCCAATGTCATCAAAAAGGAAATCAGGATAGACTGGGTAGAAATAAGGAATATATCAGCCAGATTTGATTCTTGATAAGATTTCTGGAGAGGACAAGCCAGTTATAAAGATCTTTTTAGCTTAATTGGTGAAATTTGAATATGGTTTAGCTATTCAATGACAAAAAAATGTACTGAGGCGGCCAGACACAGTGGCTCGGCTGAGGTGGACAGATCACTTGAGCCCAGGAATTCAAGACCAGCCTGGGCGACATAGTGATGTCCTGTCTCTGCAAAAAATACAACAACAACAACAACAAAATTAGCCCAGTGTGGCAGTAGTTGTAGTCCTAGTTACCCAAGACACTGAGGTGGGAGGATCACCTGAGCCCAGGAGGTGGAGGCTGCAGTGAGCAGTGTTTGCGCTACCGTACTCTAGCCTGGGCTGCAGAGTGAGACCCTGTCTCAAAAAAAAAAAAAAAAAAAAAGGACTGAAGTGGAAAGGTAAAGATCACTGGCTGAAAATGTAAGTTTTAAGACAGTAAGTGGAGTGTCATCTCACACTGGTAAAGCAAAATACATACAAGTATGTGTGTATATAAATACAAATATGTGTACAATACATAAAGATTCGGAAGCGTATGGATGAAGATCTAACATATGGTGATTCTGGGTGATGGGAAGGTGAAGTTTTTGTTTGTGTTTCCTAATTTTCTATAAATATAAATGCACTCCTTCTATAATAGTGAAGAGGTTATTCAATATGAAAGAGATAAAGACGCTACTAAGTGTCTCGGAGGTGCCAGAGACAAGCAGCTATTTTACAGTGTTTATGCGCGTGTGTTTGGGAAATGCTCCATCCCGATAACATTGGAGATACTACGTGCGGACAAGGGGAGACCTATGAGGCTCAGCAGCTGCTGAAAGGGTTTAGCTAATCTCGAGGATCTGGTAAGTGGATCACTTCCTTGTGACACCACAGAAGCTCCAGCCGTCAATTTGGATTAGTCAGTCAGCATATCCCATTGGGCAGCATGTTCTAGAGTGTTCTGGTGTGAATCATTCATGGAGGCTTCTAGTTATGTTACTTGGTTTCCCTCAGAAATAATGGCCCCAGGGAGTGAATGCTGTGTAACAGAGAAAGTGAATAAATTGGTGCAGGTCCTTCCAAGTGTCAAACAAATAGGAATATATCACAGGAAAAGTGCTCCATCTATAATTAATGACAACATTTTAAAGTTTTACCAGAAATTGATAATACAGTGGTTTCTTTTAATGCATTTTCCCTTTAGTAATGTGTACATACTTTAAAGTAGGTCTAGCATTAAATATACATCAAACTCTTGTTATAGAAAAATGTAATCGTTGAATAGAAAAATATTATATTTATAAATATCTCATTGTTACCTTTTATGCAATTATTCACTCTGGGTGTTCAGTGTAGACGTTTCAGGAATATAATACTTGTCACAGAAAGCATATTCAAGACTATCAAGTAAAAAAGCAAACTTATGACTGCCAATTTTTTTGAACTTTTGGCATAATTTCCAAATTGCTACTGTCATAATAAAAATCTAGATTGCCACTAGTTTGTCTTGGAATTACATGGCTATCTTTTAAAATGAGCATATATTGTCATTTTGGAGTTACAAACCCATTTAGGTAGCTTAATCTTTCTAGCAGTCAACTGAATAATTAAATAGTAAGGTAAGAGCTTTTATTATCCCTCAAATCTGCAACTGAACACATTTGCCATGAAACAAATGGATACGTTTCTCTTTGGGATCCATTAGGGAGAAAGGGGAATTTTAAAACTCTTAAAGTCTAGCAAACAGCAGTTGTTCAAGTGTTAAGTTCTATCAAATAAAATTAAGTGAAATCAAATTCTCTTCCCATTTGTATACTTTATGTCTTTGTTCAAATTGCTTGTTCTGAGACACAATAGGCTGTCACACCTGTCCCCTAAATTTCCAAAGCATTAAGTCATCACTCTGTTGTCTAACTTCTATTAGTGCCATATGCATTCTCCCTTACACTTGAGAGTAAACACAAGTTTTAACAAGTTCCCAAAATCGTCTTATTTTTTTCAAGAGTCTCCAACTGTCAACATGGTTATCAAGTCCCTAAGAATATTGTTGTTTCATTATAGTTCATTTGCAATTGATACACAATATGATTTTTTGGTTATAGACAAAGAACAAGAATGATTTTGTGCACCTTTGTATTTATAAGTGGTCTCTCAAACTGCTGGCCCAGGGATCCATCAATAAACATCAATCACGTTTATGGAGCATAGTTATCTACAAAGTGTTTCATCTAAATGAGGAAGGTGGTGGGCATCATAGGAGGAGAAAGGCAAAGCCTTCAGAGCTAGATAGTGTACATTGCACATATTCATTCTTCTATACACAACAAGAACTTGCAATACACCAAGCATCATGCTAGGTGTTAGAGACACAGCAGTGAACAACACAGGTACCCACATAATTTTCAGACTGCTGGGAGCACCAGATATTTGAAGTAACTATGCAATTAATTAACTGCAATCATGAGAAGTGATATGAAATACACACTTGATAAGAGTATGTAACAAGGCAACCTAACCTGTTGGGGACAGAAAATGAGGGCTGAATGGTAGGCAGGAGATCAGTTAGGAAAGGCTTAACTAAGCAAACAGAAGGAGGAGATGGAGTTAGTAGATGAAGAGCAGAGAGTATTACAGACAAGGAGGGAACAGCAAGTACTAAGGCCCTGGGGTGGGAAGGAGCATAGCAGTTCTAGGAATTGAAAGAAAGCAAGGATGGTTGAAATGCAGAGACTGAATAAGAGAATGGCAGGATATGGCGAGAAAGAAGCAGAGGTCAAGGAGGTGATACAGATCACCCAAAAGACACCACGTAAATTTCATTTTCTGGGGTTAAGTTTGAGAAAAAAGGAAAGATTGGGCCAAATAGTTAGGCTTTAATATAATAAACAACAGTGCCCCCATTTGAGTAGGAGAAAAAACTTTCTGTCAATGGTATTTGAGCTACAGAGCACAGCTAGGTTGGTAAAAGGGGAAAAAATATGCAATCTGAAGAGGAACCAGAGTATTAGCCAGGCTGGGATCAGGGGTGAGACTGGAGACAGAGCTTCCAGCTCAGAGGATCTGCAGAACTCTGTCCAAGGGGCTTACGAGTAGAACGTGGAAGGAAAAAAGGAAACGTGCAGCTGAGACACATTCATTAGAGGGATAAGAACTCACTGGCTTTGTGAGAGAACAGATGAAAGTAGGGAAAGAGAGAGAGGAATTGAAACAAAGCAAAGAATATGAACCTAATGCTGATGGCATTGATTCACCAATAATTGATAGGAGTTGGTGGAAAATACCCCCATCTTCATGAGTCGTGTTCTGTAGCATCTCCCAGAGGTCCCCAGTGGGATTGAGACTTCGTTTTTACATTTCTTCTTCTTTTTGTTTTTGTTTTGCTTTGTTTGAAATGAGGTCTCACTCTATCACCCAGGCTTGAGTGCAGTGGCACGATCATAGCTCACTGCAGCCTCAACCTCCCGGGCTCAAGCGATCCTCCCACCTCAGCCTCCCAAGTAGCTGGGACCACTACTGAGAGCTACCATGCGTGGCTAAGACACTAAGACAGGGTGAGTAGAGAGGAGAAGATGGAAAACACACACACAAGCACACATACACACATTTTAAGTTTGGCAGCTTCAACACAGACAACACTTGGGATATAGCTTTGGCCACATTTCCATGCATGCGATCACTGAATCCCACAGAGGCTGAGTTTCTGAAAGAGAGAGGCTCAGACATTGCTGAAGGATCCGGGAAGGTACACTTAAGTTGGTGTAGGGGATGCTGTTATGGAGTGACAAAGGGGTTTGGTTTTGGAGGCTTCATTGCAGAAAGCTTTCAAAACAGTTGCTCAGAAATTTGGAGGTGAATCTATGCCTTTGAGAGAATTGTGGAAGAACAGCACACGTGATATATGCAAAACTTCTGTGTTTATGTAATTTTCTTGTCATTATTTTGTGTAGTAATATTGTTACTTCAGTAAGAGGTTAGGCAATTTATTTACGAAAACTGGCTGGGCACGGTGGCTTATGTCTGTAATCTCAACGCTTTAGGAGACTGAGCCAGGCAGATTGCTTGAGCGTTAAAGTTCAAGACCAGCCTGGCTAACCTCTCGAGGCTCTGTGTCTACAAAAGATTTAAAAATTAGACAGGTGTGGGGGAACGCACTTGTAGTCCCAGCTACTCTAGAGGCCGAAGAGGGAGGATCACCTGGGCCCGGGAAGTTGAGGCTGCAGTGAGCCAAGATCACGTCACTGCACTTAAGCCTGCACAACAGAGTGAGACCCTGTCGCAAAACAACAACAACAAAATAAACTAATTAGTATGTGCCTTATAGGATCCACTTAAGGATAGTTCTAGTGTATTTCCAAAGGTTTTTTTTTTAAGAACTTCAAGAAGCCTTTTTTTTTCCTGGTGTGTTTCCAGAGGATTTTTTTTTTTTCTTTTTTTTTTAATTTTTGTTAAATTTTTTTTTTTTTTTTATACTTTAGGTTTTAGGGTACATGTGCACAGCATGCAGGTTTGTTACATATGTATCCATGTGCTGTGTTGGTTTGCTGCACCCATTAACTCGTCATTTAGCATTAGGTATATCTCCTAATGCTGTCCCTCCCCCCTCCCCCCACCCCACAACAGTCCCCGGAGTGTGATGTTCCCCTTCCTGTGTCCATGTGTTCTCATCGTTCAATTCCCACCTATGAGTGAGAACATGCGGTGTTTGGTTTTTTGTCCTTGCAATAGTTTACTGAGAATGATGTTTTCCGGTTTCATCCATGTCCCTACAAAGGACATGAACTCATCATTTTTTATGGCTGCATAGTATTCCATGGTGTCTATGTGCCACATTTTCTTAATCCAGTCTATCGTTGTTGGACATTTGGGTTGGTTCCAAGTCTTTGCTATTGGGAATAGTGCCGCAATAAACATACGTGTGCATGTGTCTTTATAGCAGCATGATTTATAGTCCTTTGGGTATATATACAACCCTTCATGCTAAAAACTCTCAATAAATTAGGTATTGATGGGACGTATCTCAAAATAGTAAGAGCTATCTATGACAAACCCACAGCCAATATCATACTGAATGGGCAAAAACTGGAAGCATTCCCTTTGAAAACTGGCACAAGACAAGGATGCCCTCTCTCACCACTCCTATTCAACATAGTGCTGGAAGTTCTGGCCAGGGCAATCAGGCAGGAGAAGGAAATAAATGGTATTCAATTAGGAAAAGAGGAAGTCAAATTGTCCCTGTTTGCAGATGACATGATTGTATATCTAGAAAACCCCATTGTCTCAGCCCAAAATCTCCTTAGCAACTTCAGTAAAGTCTCAGGATACAAAATCAATGTACAAAAATCCAAAGGTTTTTTTAGAACTTCATGAAACCTGTTGCCCAGGCTGGAGTGCAGTGGCATGATCGATCTTGGCTCACTGCAACTCCTGTATCCTGGGCTCAAGTGATTCTCCCGCCTCAGCCTCCAGAGTAGGTGGGATTACAGGCATGCGCCACCATGCCAGACTAATTTTTGTATTTTTAATAGAGATGGGGTTTCACCATATGGCCAGGCTGGTCTCAGATTCCTGGCCTCAAGTGATCCACCCGCCTCGGCCTCCTAAAGTGCTGGGATTACAGGCGTGAGCCACTACGCCTGGCCTACACAAAACCAATTTTTAAAATGCTGAGTGTACACTGCCTTACACTTATCTAGCCCATTGTTATCCTAAATATTTCACAACAATTTACATCGCTTTAATCCTTACCAAATATTGGTGAGGAAATGCATTCTGATTCTCATTCTCAAGATGAGGAAATCGACAGAGAGGAAAAGTGACTCACCTAGTTACTAGTTACTTCCACGGTTGATGATAAACCTGAGACAACCGTGTGGACGGCTTCACTTCTAGCATATCCCTGGTTTGAATTTAATTAGAAATGAGTCTAATTTAATAGGTTTGTTCTGTCATTGGACATTTCATGGTTTATGAAGGAAATGCTCCTGGGGCTATCATTTTGAAATGAAAGGGCATGTGTTCGAAGAAGGTTTTTTTCCTCCCCTAGGAGCTATTTAGATTATGTAGTTCAATGGGGTTATAATAAAGATTTGTCTTTTCTTGTGGTCCCTTAAGAAAAGGACTTCAGTAAGAAAAGATCTTTTAAGATGAAGGGCTTACCCCCCTAACCCACAAAAAACCCCCGCAGGATCAGGAAGTATAGCTGGGGACATACTTCCAAAGAAATTTAGTCCAGTAGAGTTCACTTGATATTTTTAAAGGTCTCTATTACCTAAACTAATAAATTGAATATTTTCCAATTTTTTCCTTTTTCTGTCTTAAGCAGTTACTTCTGTCTTCTACTTAAAGATGCTCATTAAGATTGATCATCACACCAGGCATGGTGACAGGCACCTGTAGTCCCAGCTACTTGGGAGGCTGAGGCAGGAGGATATAGACTGAGATTAGGAGTTCAAGATCAGCCTGGGAAACATAGTGAGACCCCATGTTAAAAAATAAACATAAATTGATCTTCAGAGAGTTAATTAGTTTGCTAAGGCTGCTATAAGAAAATACCACAGACTGTGTGGCTTAAACAACAGAAGTTTCTCATGGTTCTGGAAGCTCTCCAAGATCAAGGTGCCTGCGGGTTTGGTTTCCTTCTGAGGCCTCTCTCCTTGGCTTGCGGGTGGCCACCTTCTTACTGCTGTTAAAGCTAACTAAATATGGCCTGAGAAGGACTCCGTACTTCTATATTTGAGTCCTTGTGGGCAAACTGAAGCCTAACTTAATAGGTAGAGAAGATTGAAACCCTAACTTAGGAGTATGCACCTGTAACGATTGCTGAGTCTTGGCCAATCCCAGCAGCCATACTTCAACTACTCATACACTGCCGGGTGTTCAAACTGTGCTCAAATAAGGCAAACACTGAGCTGTAACCAATCCAGCTGTTTCTGTACCTTACTTCTGATTTCTGTACGTCACTTTTCTTTTTTCATCCATAAATTTTTTCTGACCATGAGGCACTCCTGAAGACTCTGAATCTGCTGTGATTCCGGGGGCCGGTTGATTTACCAATCATTCATTGCTCAATTAAACTCCTTTAAATTTCATTCGGCCCAAGTTTCTCCTTTAACACTGCGTCCTCACGTGATCTTCCCTCTGTACACATGCATGTCTGGTGTCTCTTTTTGTGTCCAAATTTCTTTTATAAAAGGACACTAGTGAGATTGGATTAGGACTGCCGTACTTTGAAGGGCTTATCTCCAAATGTATTCAGGCCCACCCATATGTCCTCATTTAACCTTAATTAACTCTTTAAAGGGCCTGTTTCCAAATATACGAACATTCTGAAGTACTTGACATTAGGGCTTCAACATGTGGATTTTGGGGGTTGACAAAGACTTTTTCTAAATAACATTTGGCCAGGCTCCTCTGAGAGCCTGGCCAAAACAAACAAACAAACAAACAAACAAACAAACAAAAAACAACAAAAAAAAAACAAACTAGGCCTAAACCTTGTATTCTTCCATTAAAATCCAGTCTTAGCAACAATCCTGGTAAGTCAGCTTAGCAAGAATCCTCAACCTTGGCATCTATTCACCTTCCCCCTGAGATCCAATGCCTCATCCCCCACTCTTGGTATCTGATCACCTTGGCCTCCCTTCAGCAAGAGTGCTATCAAGTCAGTTTAGCCAGAGTCCCCTCTTACTCCTAATGTTTCCTCCTAGTAATTTTCCATCCATTGACCCCCTCAACCCTGCTCCTTGGCCATAAATTCCCACTTTTTCATGCTGTATTCAAAATTATTGCATTCCAAGTTCTATACTGAGGTCTTTTCTCCCCTGTTGTAATAGTTTCTTTTTGAATACAGTTTACTTTCACTGCTTTAACTTCTGTCCGGCCCTGGTTTTCTTTAACAGGGGACACAATTCAACCCATTACAAAGAGGATATAAGCATGTACATTTGTGGGTCTTTCAGAACTGAAAAGTGAATTTCCCCCTTTCTGGAAAGGTAATGTTGACTTCTTTGATCCTTGAGTATTCTCCACTCTGAGGAGTGAAAAACATTCCACTCCACTGCACAACAGCCCTTCACTCTGTTGTGCAGTACCCAACACATTGCCCCGCAACCCAGGTGATGACCCTTAGATCCCTCCAACCCCAGATTGGCACATGCAATTGGATAGAAGCAGAGTTTAAACTTGGGCTCTTAAACAATCAGACATGTATTCAAATTCTGCCCATATCAGCCATAAGCATAAGATCTCAAGCAAGGCATTTTTACTCTCTAAGCCTCAGTTTTCCTATCTTTAAAATGGGAGTAATAATTGTCCCTACCACAAAGTTTGTGACAAGGATTAAAGAAGACAATGCAAGTAAAGTACTTAGCATGCACTTGGCACTCAATAATGCTAAATATTATTATCGTTAAAGATCATCCAAGCCAAGGCCTGAAATTGATAGGCAGGGAATCCAAAGCTTGAGATCCCACTCTGTTCTAAATCTCTTCCTCATTTCAGGTGGCTATTTGTTTATCTGAAATTTAGGGGAGAACAATGGCCTGAAGATTCACCTTGAAGTTAGGGCATGTATTTGAGGGGCTGCTACATTTATAATCTGCCTGACTTTGTCCAAAAGAAAGCTTATAGCAAAGAAGCTGAAAGGAAAAGTCTTCCTGTTTCCCCTTACCTTACTGAAGATAGTAATTACAGCTGATGTGTAGCACCCACAGAGACACTCAGCATGGGTTACAGCTCATTTTAAACCAAATAAGAACTCAAATTCAAATATTAATGGTATGATTTTGACTTAGTATTCTTTGAAACATGTAACCACTTTTCCCTTTATAAATTTCAGGCCGGTTGCTTTATTCCCTTAGGTCTTCGTTTAGAAATGAGTGCCTCATTAATTATCTTCTTAACAGCAGAATAGATGATGTTTCATTTCATTTTCACATTAGATGAGTCAACTGAAAGGGATCTCATTGCTAAAAAAAAACCATGGATCACAATTTCTTGTTTGTTTCTCCTCTGTTAGGAAAAGCTTACTCCCCTGAAGAAACATAGTAATTCTCCCAATTGCATTTATCTTGCTTATTAATTCTTATAAATGTGGTACTGTGAGATGTTTCTATGTAACTTCACCCAATGTCATTTCTACCCTTTGCCATGACAGCATGCCTGAGTAATTTATGCATGGACATCCATGGTAACATGGTTTATGAAAAGTATTGGTTGCAATCTTTTTTCCACATAGATATTTACAATTGAAAACAACTTTCTAAATAAAAGCAGCGTGAAATCTGCCCTTGTACTTAGGTGCTGGAAGTGTGAACCCCAAATATCTCAGTCAGGTCTCAGTCAATTTAGAAAGTTTATTTTGCCAACATTAAGGACACACCTGTGAAACAGCCTCAGGAGGTCCTGACATGTGCCTAAGGTGGTCAGGACACAGCTTGGTTTTATACAGTTCAAGAAGACATGAGACATCAATCAATATATGTAAGATGTACACTGGTACGTTGGTTCAGTTCAGAAAGGCAGGACAACTAGAAGTGGGAGGGGCTTCCAGGTCATAGGTAAGTAAGTGACAAATGGTTACATTCTTTTGAGTTACTGATTAGCCTTCCACTGAATACCCAATTTACAGGAATAGTCACTTATGCCTTAGTCTGGCTTAGTGAAACAATAAATCAAAGGAAGCAATCAGATATGCGTATGTTTCATGTGAGCAGAGAGATGACGTGAGTTCTGTCTTTCCTTTGTCCATAAGGAATTTCCTTATGGGCAAATTGTGAAGGAGTTATGTTGTTGTTTTTTGTTTGTTTGTTTAAATCTTTGTAGCTATCTTATTTGGGAATAGAATGGGAGGCAGGTTTGCCCTATGCAGTTCCCAGCCTGACTTTCCTCTTCCGCTTAGTGATTTTGGGGTCCCAAGATATATTTTCTTTCACAGAAGTGTGTAAATATTATCTGGATAAACAAAATTTCAGGCCCAGTTACTTAAATTGCAAATTACGCAGACCTGAACCTTTTTCTTTTTACTTAGTTTTCAGAATTTGAAAAGCTGATTCATAGGGTAATTTATAAGAGTATAACTAATGAACAGGATGGCCTCTATGAGTGCTACAAAATACAGGGGAAAAAAAAGCCCAACCTCTGCTCCCTTTCTTATGAAGAACATCAGCTTTTCTGACTTCTAGCATCTTCTTTTAAATGAAGAAATGACGCATTCTCCATGTTGGAGGTATGATTGTTTACCATTTATTTCATTTCTCCCTAAAATGCTTTTGCTCCCTTTTGTATAATCACTATGGGTTTTTAAAGGTCTTTTCTAAATGGAATTGGCATACTTTTTCTCCTCAGTTTAACAAAAGCTATATCTTTGGCTTTCTTTTGCTGTTTTTTTTTCAATAGAACCAGTTAAACATTAACAGCAAAAGGAGAGTAATTGATTTATAGGGTATACATCTCTGAATGAATTACTCCCAAATCCCACACAATTATAAACAAGAAGCACTTAAATAAATTCAATATAATAATACAAAGTGAATCAATCAAAAAGAATATTCAAACAATGAGACTAGATTAACTGTTTAAAGTTAGAATGAGTAGACCCCCTCCTAAATGGCTTTTGAATATGGTGTTAAACAAGATCAAATGCTGGGTCCAGGAAAGCACTCCAAGACAGTAGTGAGCAATTTTCAATGGATGATATATTTGAGAATTTTTTTGCATTTGTAGGGAAGCACCCTGTAAACAAACAAACACAAAATTTTCCAAAAGATGCACAAATAACTCTGGAGAAAACAAAATCTGATTGGGTGTGGCATTAAAGCATTCAGTAAATGATGACTAATGGATGAATGAACTAAGAATGGGAATGAAGATAGTAGGACACACATAAGTCCCAATTGTTCTTCCCCTGAATTTTCACTGTCTCCTCGGAGGGCTCACTTTCATCTCACTGCCATCTACAAATGTGCAGAGTTTGATTGTACACATTCAGGTCCCTCTGCAGGGCTTCAGAGAAGAAAGAGGTAGCATGGAGGACCATCCAACTAAGAATTCTTCATTGAGATTTAAAGGCCAGCTTTGCTCTTCACAGCCATGCTGTTATTGGAAAGGGATCCCGATCCAGACCCCAAGAGAGAGTTCTTGGATCTTGCGCAACAAATAACTCAGGGCAAGTCCTCAGTGCAAAGCAAAAGCAAGTTCATTAAGAAAGTGAAGGAATAAAAGAATGGCTACTCCATAGACAGAACAGCCCGAGGGTTGCTGGTTGCCCACTTTTATGGTTATTTCTTGATTATATGCTAAACGAGAGGTGGACTATTCATGCCTCGTCTTTTTAGACAGTATAGGGTAACTTCCTGATGTAGTCATGGCATTTGTAAACTGTCATGGCACTTGTGAGACTGTAGCAGTGAGGACGACCAGAGGTCACTCTTGTCACCATCTTGGTTTTGGTGGGATTTAGCCGGCTTCCTTGCTGTAACCTGTTTTATCAGCAAGGTCTTTATGACCTGTATCTCGTGCCAACCTCCCATCTCATCCTGTGACTTAGAATGCCTTAACCATTTGGGAATGCAGCCCAGTAGGTCGCAGCTTCATTTTACTCAGCCCCTACTCAAGATGGAGTTGGTCTAGTTTACACACCTCTGACAATACCACCCACCACAGCTAAGCCACTCTCTTCTCTGGGTCTTAGTTTTATCACTTGTGAGATGAAAATGTTAATACTAACCTCACAGAGTTGTGTATGTAAAGCATTTCACAAAACCAGAGTTGAAAATATTACCTCTCATCAAGTCATTTTAGCCATTCAACCAGCAGAAAGCCTGTGGGCAACTCATCTCACAGGATTAGGAAAAAAGGAAGTGTGTTAATACACAAATATAACAAATCCCCCTTGGCAATCAGTGAAGATGGTAGGAATGTAACAAACAGTGGATAAAGTCAATGAGATAAATTAGAGTCAATTAGCTTTGCCTATTGCTATAAGCACAGAAGGGTTTTTACATTTTCAAAAACTGAATAAATAGATCCGTATGAATTTTTCTTAAGCCCCCCTCCCCCAAATAACCAAGTGGGCCTAGTTTTGGTTATTTTTATTATAAAGGACCTCAGCCCAACCTTTGTTGGATGTTTGCATTGAAACTGGAAGAAATTTCTTACTGCTCTGGAAGTTCTAGTTCATGTTATTTTCAGCCATTGGGTTTTGCTTTAGGCCTAATTTTTGGTTCTTCAACAACTGCCAAAATAATAATGCCATCACTTAAAAGTGTCTCCCGCAGCAAGGGTGTCCAGGTTTAGCAAGTAAAAAGTACAAGATCCCCAGTGATATTTGAATTTCAGATCAACAATGAATGATTTGTTTTAGACTAAGTATATCCCAAATACTTTCGTGGAACATAGTTTTACTAAAAATTGTTCATTGTTGATCTACAATTCAAATGTAACTGGATGACCTGGCAACCCTACCTTAGTCACTGGGTCTGGCCTAGAGGCCACTTCTGCATCTTCAGGAAGACAGTCTAGATTTTGTTTCCTTCAGAGGCCTTAGGTAAGAAATGAAAGAAGAAGGGAGAGGCCCCTGATATTTCTTGAAATGGGGACAGAACTCGGCTGTCTCAAGTCAAAGAGCAGGAGCTGGTCAAGCGGGATCCTGAATCCCTCTGCAAGGTACCACCAGAGCAGGACTGTTGCCTCATCTGAAGAAATACCCTGATTTAGTCCCAGTGTAGCTAGAAGAAGCCAACTGTCTGTGCGTTCATGTTTCATACGCCTGGAAATGTAATGATGAACAGCCAATAATCCAACACAACCTATTCTTTGTTGCAACCAATGTATGACCACCTGAAAAGGACATGCTCCTTTCAGGTATGTGACTTGATATTGGTTTATTTTCTTTCTTTCTTTCTTTTTTTCTTCTTTTGAGACAGAGTTTCGCTCTTCCTGCCCAGGCTGGAGTGCAATGGTGTGATCTCAGCTCATTTTAACCTCTGCCTCTCGGGTTCAAGGGATTCTCCTGCCTCAGCCTCCCAAGTAGCTGGGATTACAAGCATGCACCACCACACCAGGCTAATTTTTGTATTTTTAGTAGAGACGGGGTTTCTCCATGTTAGTCAGACTGGTCTTGAACTCCTGACCTCGGGTGATCCACTCGCCTCAGCCTCCCAAAGTGCTGGGATTACAGGCATGAGCCACCGCACCCGGCCTGGCTTATTTTATTTCGAAGCTCTTTGCAATCAAATACAACTGATGTGCGAATTGGCTAAGCATGCTCTGTTTTTCTTTTATGTTGTTTCTGCTTTTCCTATCTACGTGAGTCTTTGATTTGAATTCTCTATTCTTTTGAGAATAAGAAGTAATAAGCACTATGCTGCTCATGAGAGTGTTGTTCTGTTCATTTTTCAGGTAAGTCCTTCCTAAACCCTTGTCAAAATAATAGTTGTTACTTTTGTCACGATTTGTACCTGAGCCATTTCGATTTGGCTTCCATATAATTTGAGCATTAGGTTGTAAATTGAGGCTATAATATTATTAAAAATGCCGTTTCAAAGATGAGTTATTAAATGTTATGTGGAAAAACACTTTGAGTGAATCATCAGTTTATTCCATTTGCCAAATACCAATTGAGGGTCATAAACACGATTATGCAAAGAAAAGAATTTCAAGAACACCTCTCAGTGATGTTGATTTTCTGACAGATAACAGTCACTGCATAAGCATAGTGAGTTTAAGAAAATTACAAATATTATTGGTTATTAAACAGGGATAATTTTATTTTCTATAAAATTTGAGTAGGGTAAAATGATGTCATTTTATTGCCAAAGAAGCTATGTAAAAAGTTTTCATGAACAATATGCTAAAGTAATGAAGGGGCTATAAGATTCCATTTCAAAGCTACCTCAAGTTCTATTTAAATGTTTTAAATAAAAATTAATAAACTGTTTTTTTCTTTTTTTGAAACGGAATCTCACTGTGTCACCCAGACTGGAGTGCAGTGGCATGATCTCAGCTCACTGCAACTTCTACCTTCAGGCTATTCTCCTGCCTCAGCCTCCCAAGTAACTGAGATTACAGGTGCACACCACCATGCCTGGCTAATTTTTGTATTTTTAGTACATATGGGGTTTCACCATGTTGGCCAGGTTGGTCTTGAACTCCTGACCTCAAGTGATCTACCCACCTCAGCCTCCCAAAGTGCTGGGATTACAGATGTGAGCCACCACACCCAGCCAATAAATTTTTTATGTTGTAAATATATGAAATAAAAATAGGGCAGGGGTGGGGTAGCATTACCACCCCACTGTCCAACGAACAAATATTTAAAAATGTAGGGCCAGGCACAGAGGCTCATGCCTATAATCCCAATGCTTTGGGAGGCTGAAGCAGAAGCATCACTTGGCTCAGGAGTTCAAGGCCAGCCTGGGCAACTTAGTTAGACCCCATCTCTAGAAAAAAAAATACAAAAGTTAGCCAGGCATGGTGGCATGCTCCTGTAGTCCCAGCTACTCAGGAGGCTGAGGCAGGAGGATGGCTGGAGCCTGAGAGGTTGAAGTTGCAGTGAGTCATGATTGCAACACTGCACTCCAGCCTGGGGAACAGAGCAAGACACTGTTTACAAAAATAAATTTAAAAAAACATATTGTTTAATAATATCTGAAGGATACTTTATATATACTCATTCTAATTCCCCCAGCAACCTTGCAAGGTAACTATTATTGTTTCACGTTACAGATGAGGAAATCGCGGCTCAGAGATGGTGAATAAATTGCCCAAAGGCATGGTGCTAGTAAGAGGCAGAGCTAAGATTTGAACCCTGGTCTAGCTGGCACCAAATCCATGTACTTTCCCTGTTGTTAGCAGAAGGTGCACTGGACAAGATTTGATAATATAAAATTTATAAACTTCTGCCTTTCAACAAAGGATTAGAGGCTATATAACATAATGTAAAAACAAGACAATTAAAAAGGAAGACAACAAAAGATAGTTTAAGTTAATGTTTCATTGGAGTGAGAAATTACATTAGCTGAGTCATAAACTTAGCTGAGTGTCCTAGCAGCCAGGTGAAAAAGGAACAGCAAATTGGATTACATATTTATTTTTTGTCTTAAAAAAGCCAATGATTATGCTCATTTGCATACACAACTTTTTGCCTTCCATGATTTGATAGAGGAATTTGTGACCTAGGTTCTTGATTAAGAGGTGCTAGGCAATCTAGGTATTGCCATACTTAAGACGTGGTTTTATGGAAATAAAATTCATTGCACCAAGATAGTACCATTGTGTGATTTTATACAGGGGTTGACAGACTTTTCCTCTAAAGAGCCAGGGAGTAAATATTTTAAGCTTTGTGAGCTGTATGGTCCTTTGCAACTGCTCAACTCTGCTGTCATAGCACAAAAGCAGCTATAAACAGTACATACATGAAAGAGTATGGCTGTGTTCCAATAAAACCTTACAAAAACTGGTGGCAGGCTAGATCTGGCTTATGGGCCCTTGTTTGCCAACTCCCATTCTAATAGAATAAAAGGTAGAGCTGTGGGATTATATCCCTTCATCCTTCTGTCTGAAATACTAGTTGTCCAATGACCTTGTTTCACAAGTCATTCAAGGAGGAATTTTACAACCTGTATGCATATTCTCTCTTACTGCTTCATTCAAGTCTCACTCTTTGACCAGGCAGCAAAAAGCAGAATCTATGTTGTGAAGATGCAGGGCTACAATAAACAGATGGCCAAGCTGTACTCTCCCAAGAAGGCTTCCAGCCATAGGAGCTAAGGGAAGTGGAAATCTAGCTAATGCTCTGATGCATCCACCCAGAGGAAGGACTGACTTTTTCTAAGTCTTCTACCCCAAAGAGGCACCTTTTTCTAATTTTTCCACTGGGAGGGGTGTCTTTTTCCAATTCCTAAAGGGGCGTGATCTGTGCTAGAAGAGGCCCATTTAAAACCTAAGAACCTGACTCATATTCTTCTCATGTTTGTGGGCTGTAGCTCAAAAAGCAATCTTTGCATGGTTCTTTAATAAGGATTAATTTGAAACCGTAGGGTTTGGCTCCATCTTCCAGGAAGAAGATGCTTTAGGCCTGAAAATTATTAAGAGTAGCTGTTAACAATTGATTGTGGCAAGCAGAACGTCTTAGGATTGCGCTTACCCCTCTGATTGTGTCATAGGCATTTAAAAATCTTAGCCCTCTGGAATATCTAGGGAAATGATATAATTTTGATAATAGGCTATTACTCTAAAGGGGATGAAATGCTGACTGTGGGTGACAAATGGTGTGGAGAGTCTGGGGTCGTCCATACTTGTTTTCTGATAAGATTTACCATTCAACTGTGATCAATTGTGCAATCATTGTTCTTAAAACGTGCTCATTCTTCATATGACATCAATGAAATCTGTGTTGCAATTTGTTAAGAATGCTGGCATAGACTTGTTTTGTTTACTTAATGGGGTTTTATTATGAAAAATTATCATAGAAATTAGAAGAATTCTGAAATGCATAAAGGAAAAACTGAAGGCCCCAGTATTTTTTGGCCTTTGTGCATGTTTGGAAAAAAGTGTCCAAGTCACAATTATTTAAAAAATATTTCTGTATTTTCTTCCATTGATTTTTTGTTTTCATTTGTATTTAAATCTGTAATATGATTGGAGTATGCTTTTTAGTTGTGTTGTAAGGTGGGAATTGGACTTTTCCATCGAAATGGGTAACCAGTACCAATCATCTGTTGACTGCTCCATCATATTTCAGTGGACAGCAGAAGTGCTTCATGGGCACTTCCCATTGTTGCATACAGATTGTTAAAAAGATATTAATCTCAGAGTGGAGATTTAATTAAATCAATCATTTTTACCACTTCATTGAGGACATTCATCAATGAAACTGGTATTTTTTAAACTGTAAGTACATGATGACAGTAAATACAATGACTACTCCTGTAATTTGGTACCCTCGCCATGATCTGTATCAAAATTTCAGCAGTTAAGTGCACAATTGCCTTTATATCACTGGTGGGAATGTCAACACAGTGAAAAAAAGAGAAAAAGACAAATCATGTTTTAATATTATTTTGAAAATGATTTTGACATTGCAGCCCTTCCCAAAAGTGTCTCAGGGACCACAGCAATTAACTGTAAGTTCTATGAGAATAAAATTGTAGCCATCTTGCTCGTCATTGCATCCCCAGTGGCTAGCACATATTAGGACCTCAATAAATATTTATTGGAAGAGTATTTGTTAACATCCATTTCAATTAGTTTTTGTTGCAATAATGCTGTATAACCAGTAATGACAAAATCTCAGCGGCTTTGTAACAGGATTTTCTATACACGTCTGCAAGTTGCCTGGGGTTCTGCTCCTCTAGGCTGGGCCCATCTGGGCAACTCTGCTTCTCACAGCAGATGTGTGTGTCAGCTGGGGTGGCTCCACTCCCAATGTGTCTCACTCTCCTTGGTGCAGTGAGGTGGCAGGCCCCAGTGCAGAGCATTTCTGTGGCAGAGATATAAGAGAAATCAGAAACGTATTAGACGTCTTAAACCTTAAAAGAGGCACACCATCACTTCTACCCATATATTTTTGCCAAGACAAGTCACATGGCCAAGCCCAAAGACAAGGGGCATGCAGGTTCACTTTGCCCACCGTGAAGCATTGCAAAGATATGGATGCAGGGCATGGGGGATTAATTGAGGCCAAACTACCCATGAGGGAACCAACTCGTCCAAGTTTGTCTGTAGTTCCCCCTGGTTTTAGAACTGAAGTCTCACATTCCAGGAACCCCCTCTGTCTCTGGCAAACTGAGACAGCTGGTCACCCTAATTACTCTTCGGTATGCTTTAAGCTGTAAAAAGGCTGAGAATTGTGTCATATAAGAACTAGTCCCATTTTAAAAATTTTCTCCTTTCTTGAGCGCTGTAACTTTAAATGCAAATATTCGATAGAAACATTTTGGTTCTCATAAGGGTACGGGTAGCAAAAATAAATCTCCCACAATTGTTTTTAACTTCCACCATAGAAGACATAATCTGTGTGTATAGAATCATCAGGTAACACATTAATATAATGCATTTTACTCTAACAGATTTTTAAACCATATAGTAAGAAAATCCCATTTTAAATAAATACATACTCTATCGTTTACATGTGATAAACTATGGTAGCAATCTCTTATAGTTTGCAAATATCTTTTAACATTTACTTCAGTTCAGTTGATTTTTATACCCTTAATCATAAAACTATAAAAACAAGATGATATTGTTACTGGCACCGTGTAATTATGTAACAACTCATTGGGCAAGAAAGAACACATTTAAAGAAATGATGTAAGCACAGAATATTTGGGGGGTATTAACGACCTTGGGTATCAAAGCTGAGAGCCTGAAACAAATTTATGGGGTTACATTGCATCTTTAGCAGTTAAAACGCAAGAGGGAAATAATAAATCAGCTGAATCGTTGTAAGAAAATTGAATATTGTGTAGAGAGATTAGCAGAACTACGCAGGAATTGAGAGACGTCTATGCCTGTTGCTAGGAATGGTAATGAGAATATCGGAAATGAATAGTTCTGTGTCGTCCTTGAAATATCATTACCTGTTTTTCAAAAAAGCACTTTCCCATTTGTATTTTTCCTTAATGTAATACATTTGTTTGCATCCTTGTTCAGAGAAAGGGTTTGAAATATGTCAGAAATGTTCTTTAATTCCAGTTGAAAATAACAATGTTTCAAGAGTTCAAAAGAGACTTTAAAAAATCACTGGTGCTTAAAAATATGCCCTTTTAAAAAATGTAATATTGGAAACCAATGAATCCACTCTTGCTCTCAAACGAAGATGAATATTTATTAAAAAGATTGACTGCTACTACAAAAAGGCATTGGTGGAAATGTATCAAAAATGAAATAACAATTAAGTATACATTACATTTTGAGAGTATTTTTGTTCAATATCATTCTTAGCCCAAGTGATTAAATATTTATTGCAGAAGAATAAAGCCTTACAACTTAGTGCAACCAAGATCTCTGTACAATGAAGTGAAGTCAGCTGCCAATGCCCCATCTATTTTGAACAACTTGAATAGCAAAATCTGAAGTTAGCAAAAGCTTGTAGATGGTTATACCATTTTATCATCACCATAGCCCTAGAAAATTGTTATAACCACCTTCATTTTAAAGATGAAGAAAAAAGCTCAGTGTGGTTTGGTAATATGTCCAAGATAACACAGCTTGTGTCAGTGTTGGTATCAATACCATGGACTTCCAGATCCAAATCCAGTGTTCTTGCATCTATATCTCGGTGGGTTCTAGATTGGGCCAAAACCACACCCACCTTCTCAGTGGCTTTCTCTGAGGTCCCTCTGTTGTGTACAGCTCTCACTTTTGTCTGATGTTATTTTGATGAGAAACTCCTTCCCATTCCAAGTAGTTCTGGTGGTGCTGTCAACCACAGTACCTAACCACCCCCGCAAAAACACACACACGCATATTCCTGTTCTCCCGTGTGCTGGACTGTACCATCGCTGGATTGGACCACTCATCATCCCCGTGGTTGTTCCAGTTCCAATTGACATCCCTTCTAAGAATTTTTCAAACTGGGATAAAAGTGTGGCTTACCAGGAAGGACTCAGTCTCTCTCTCTCTCTCTCTCTTTCTCTCTCAGTAAGTTGTAAGCAGTTAGTTCTTGTAATGTCAGTGGTCCTTTCCCACTCCCCCATCCCCAATCCCCTAACACTGCCACTTAGAAAGCCTGTCTACATAGAATTAGTCCAACACACAAGGAGCAGTGGAGATGAGAGATGAATGGGGAGAGAATCCAGAGGATTCTTTGCAAGCCTGGATTCAGGCACAGCTACACTTTCAGTTGACCGGAGCCAGTACATTTTCTTTTTGATTAAGCTAAGTTGAATTGAGTTTCTATCATTTTCAACTAAAAGGGTCTGGGGCTGGATGCGGTGGCTCACACCTGTAATCCCAGCACTTTTGGAGGCCTATGTGGGCGGATCACTTGAGGTCAGGAGTTCGAGACCAGTCTGGCCAACATGGTGAAACCCCGTTTCTACTAAAAATACAAAAATTAGTCAGGCATGGTGGTGGGTGCCTGTAACCCTAGCTACTCGGGAGGCTGAGGCAGGAGAATTGCTTGAACCTGGGAGGCAGAGGTTGCAGTGAGCCAAGATTGCACCACTGCACTCCAGCCTGGACCACAGAGTAAGACTCTGTCTCAATAAAATAAAATAAAAATAAGTTATAGTCATTCCTAAAATGAAATACTCCAGAGAAGTTAAAATGAATGAAATGAATCTAATGTATCAATATAGATCCACCTCAGAAATATGATAAGGTATATAAAATCAAATTGCAGGAAGATATGTGGAATTTGATATCATTTACCCAGATGTTAAAAATCCTCAAAGTTTATATATTATTCCCTGTAATTTTGACTGTTTCATTTTTTTCATAATAAAGTTCAAAAAATACATCATATATTGCTTCATCTTACACAAATATGTAATAAAACACAAAAACATCAATTAGAAGAATATCTGCTTCAATGCACCTCTGAAGGAGGAGGGAGAAGAGTATAAAAGAAGCTTCCACTGAATCAATGCTTTGTTTCTTTGGGAAAAAATTTCACCTGAAACAATTATGACAAAAGTTTGCTTTGAGATGAGGTTTCACTATATTGCCCAGGCTGGAGTGCAGTGCCTATTCACAGATGCTATCCTGCTGCTGATCAGCATGAGAGTTTTGATCTGCTTTGTTTCTGAGCTGGGCCGGTTTACCCCTCCTTAGATAACCTGGGGTTGCCTCCTTTCAAGAGGTCACCATACTGATGTCGAACTTAGTGTGAACACCCGATTGGCATAACACAGTACAGCCCAGAATTCCTGGGCTCAAGCAATCCTCCTGCTTCAGCCTCTCGAGTAGCTAGGACTACAGACGTGTGCCACCCCACCCACCTAGCAAAATGTTCAGAGTTAATTAGGTCTAGGAGGGAGGTAGATTCTTGCATGTTAGAATTTTTTTAAAAAGAAAGAATATTAGAAAAAAAGTCAAACATTAAACACTTACAAAAAGATACAAACTGACAATCAATTGCTCAATTAATTAATTAATGAGGGACTGTTTGCCCCAACATCCTTTGGCTGCCACTAGAAAGGAGATGGCGTTCTGTCTGCAAGCACAAAGACTAGGGGGAGAAAGGCAAAGATAGGAAAGTCCTCCCATCATTTTTGATACACTGAGGTAGAGTTGTGTTGTAGCGATGTAATGTAACAGAAAAAGGTATGTGAATTTCTACACTGCAGATTTTATAAATGCCAAGAGAGCTTAATTTTTTTTTTCCTTCACCATCACACCTAAAAGAAATCATTCAGCAGAACCAGGATTCCATGCTAGCCACTTCCTGGAAAACTGATAATCTGCTGACCTGACTGGTCTGAGTATCTGAAAGCAGCAGGTTAGTGGGGTTTTACAAAGTTCTTTCTGAGCAGGAGACAATTTTTATGTTAAGGAAGGTAATTTAGGATTTATAGGTACCAATCTGTATGGTCAACATACATCCCTTTCTGTGAGCAACTGATTCGCTTATTTTATAATTTCTTTTTTAAAATTATTATACTTTAAGTACTGGGATACATGTGCAGAACATGCAGGTTTGTTACATAGGTATACATGTGCCATGGTGGTTTGCTGCGCCCATCAACCGGTCATCTAGGTTTTAAGCGCCTATTTTATGATAATTTCTATATAACCTGCTGGTCTGGACCTGAGACAGCTGGAGCTGACATTCTGTTCTCTGACAACACACATATGTTGTGGGAGGCTGAGAACAAGTACTGGGCACAGTCAGGATGGGAGAGAGGATGGTCTGCCTGCTGCTGAAAGGTCTGAATATCGGGAGAACATATTCCAGAGTTGAAGAAAGGCCAGCAGAGTGGTTGCCTTTGGGGTTAATTGTGCCCTCCCTCCTCCATTAACTAGACAGAGAAAGGGGAACTACATTTAGGGTACTCATTTCTGTTGCACCCACCCATCCACCCACCTATCTAACAGGGCAAGGTAGGGAGAGGCCTATGGTAGACAAAGAGAAAGACTCATGGCCTTTTGTCAGCCTGCCAAGATTGCTCAGGACAGTGGAACTGAGTGCTCTGGGGCAGTTTCTATTTTCCTTTTCTGCCCGAGGAAGAGACAGAGTAAAGGACTCCTACCACTCCTAGAAGTGAGCGGCAGCAGGAAACGTGCAATGGCATAACCATGGCCATGCAGGTAAGTTGGCAGCAGAAAAGCACAGAGTTGCTTTTTGGGTTGACCATGACAATAGCCCAGCTACAGGGACCTTGTATTCCTTGGTGTTACATGACCTGAGCCCTGGCCTCAGAAACAGGCCAAGGAAGCAAAGAATGCAGCAATGGCAGAGAGCACGAGTGTGAGGAAGGGGGACTGTCCATGTCAGCCAGGGCTCATGGAAGGGGAGACACTGATTCCAGAGTGTGAAGGGAGAGATGGCCTCGTCGTCCATTGACCTTGGAGATTAGGCTCCTGCTGCTGGTGATGGAGAAACTCCCACTTCCTGTTCATCGTTGAGTTGATGATGATAGGATGGGAGCAGTGGACATTGACCTGTAACCTACTTTGACGTTTCCCTCACTGCTTGAATTCCTGCTTCACGTACATCTGTGTTGTTCTCTGTTGTGCCTTAGTCACATCTGTCATGTCTGAGAGAGCATGCAGGTACTGTCCCCCACACAGCACCCAAAGTAGTCTTTTTGAAATGTAAGTCAGAGCATGTCACCCCTGGCTCCAAACCTCCTACGGCATCTCATTTCATCTGGAGCAAAATGCAAAGTCTCCACAATGACCTTCAAGGCTCTGTGCACTATGGGACCCCACCACCACCCACAATGTCCCACGACCCCAGCTTCCTCTACTGTCCCCTGCATCTCTGCTGGGTCACCCAGGTACACTCCTGCATGAAGTGTTCTTCCCCTGATATCTGGGCTTCCATGCTTTCTCCAAGTCTCAGCTTCACAGTTACCTTCTCTTCGCTGACCACAACGACGCTCTATAAAATTGCAAACCCTCACCCCCAGCCCCCATGCCACACACACCTATCTCCCGCCCAGCTTTACTTTTTTTCCCCCATCATCTATACTGCCACCTGACATTCGGCATGCTTCAGTCACTTGTTTAATATCTGTCTCTCCTCCCCCACCCTCCTAGATTGTAAGTCCCATAATGTAGGGACGTCTGTCTGTTCTGGTCATTCCTGGTATGTCCAGGGAGTATAACCTGACATGTAGAAAATGTTCAGTAAAGATTTATTGAGTCGATGGAGTAACAGAAAGATTTGCAGCAAACTCAGAAGATGGAACAAAATATTATTTTATCTCTTAAATCACCTCCTAATGGGCATTTGGGAATTCTTCCTCTTCTTTGCGCTCCCTTTTATTCCTACTCTCGCCATCTGCCCACCCACCTGTTTTTCTCCACCCCCTCCTCCCCTCCAGGGTTCCTGCTCTATCTTGGGTGAAGGGATTCCATCATCCAGGCCTCACCCAATTCTTCAGAGCAAAGCCTCCCCAAAGCAAACAGATCTTTATCTCGCCAGCACTGACCACCTCTTGAGGTTTAACATCAATGTGTGCTTATGCTGTTAGCCTCCTGTTTCCATACTCCATTACATCAAAGACCACTTTCCAGAAAGAGATAATGGGGGAAAAGACACATTTGAAGAAGGAAGGAAGGTTTATCTGGCGACATCTTTATAGCACACAGAGAGGCAGCTGTACTGGATAGCAAAGTGGTTGACTCTCTTGGATCTTATAAGCAAAGTGTCACTAGAATGGGGACTTTCTTCTTTTTAGAAGGAGTCCCACTCTGTCGCCCAGGCTGGAGTGCAGTGGCGTGATCTTGGCTCACGGCAAGCTCTGCCTCTCAGGTTCTGGCAATTCTCCTGTTTCAGCCTCCTGAGTAGCTGAGACTACAGGTGTGCACCACCCATCCTGCTGATTTTTTTTTTCTTTTTTTTTTTTTTTTTTTTTTAAGTGGAGACAGGATTTCACCAGGCTGGCCAGGGTGGTCTTGAACTCTTGACCTCAAGTGATCCACCCACCTAGGCTTCCCAAAGTGCTGAGATTACAGGCATGAGCCACCGTGCCCAGCCTAGAATAGGTACCTTATAATGTGTTTAATCGCTTTAATGACATTGAGATCTAGCACACACGACATACCTACATATATTTATGTTTCTGAAACAGAATATTCATGAAGCAACAACTATCATATTTTGGAGTGTTGTACTCTGACATTTTCCATTCTATTCTATTTCACTTAAGAAATGTCAGTCTTGATATTTCAGTTCATTTCATAACCCAGTGGGTCATAGCCCTCAGCATACCCTCTGACCTAAATGCCCTTGAACTATAATATCATGTGCACTTTTGCGGCCTGTCAGGTAAATGTGAAATAATGAGTCATTGCATGTTGACCCTTTCCTGCTTCATGAACACAAGTGTGGTTTGAAGAAGCAATAAGATGTAAGTATGGATGTATTTTTCAGAACTTTAATTTCTTGGAGAGAAATGATACACCACATATCATTAGATAATATTAGTAGAATAATTTAAAATGACATGGTACCAGGTAAAATATTAAATATATTAAATATTTATATATCCCTTCACCATATGGGCAGTTTCCAGAGCTCGCTCTTGCTTGTGACCATGTTACTGGATGACTTTCACACTGAGTGAATTTACTGAGTGCACTCTCTCTTTCTCCCCCATACACACACTCATCCTCTCATGCACACTCACTCACTCACTCACATGCACACGCTTCGTCTACTCCGGCTTTCAGAAGTCAGGCCCTGCCTTGGAGTACTACCTCACACGACTCTTTGTAAACTAAATACCAATCACTGAAATAGTGAATTATCCACTGAAAAAGTGGTTTTAACTGCTGAAAAAATGTACCAGGGCTGAAGAGCATACAGCAGGTGTCCAAATATTATTTGAGATTGTGAAAGCAGAGAAAAGCAGGTAGCTTTCCAAGGCTGCAGCTTGGCTGGAGTGGGGTTTTTATGGAGGGCCCTTCTGATCCTCAAACCATCATGTCATTTTAATCTGCTGGCTCCAACCATCCGTATATCAATGTGTGAAGGAAGTAGGACAGATGTGATTCTCACAATGCAAATGCGGAAACTGAGCCCCAGAGGTGTTCGACTGGGTGAAATGTCCCTGCTTCCCATTTCCAATTGCAGGAAAAAATCTAGCCTTGGCGCTGTAGGCCTGATGACATTGATTACATCATTGTTTGTAGTGTGCCCAGGGACTGGAAAGAACATGGGGTCAATCAGGAGGGAAATGGTTGAACAAATGTTATATACCCATACTATGAAATACTATGCCACTATTTAAAATAATGGCTTAGATCTAAACTCAGAAAAGCAAGTTAGAGAAAAATATGTATAATACAATTCAATTTTTTACTTAAATAAAGAAAGATTATATTTAGGTAAAATTACTTGTAGGGCTTCATGGAAGATTAGTGAAAGGCAGATATATACTAAATCGTTAGTATTACCTACTTGAAGAGAAATAGGCTATAGGGATGGTCAAGAGAGACGGAAGAGTGAATAATCAGCTTCTTTGTTGTATAATTTCATTTGTTTCAAAAAGCAATGTTTTTGCAATTTTAAAAATCTGACAAAGACTACGTAAAACAATAAAATAAGATTCTTTCTTCTAGTTCTATTTTAAGTGAAGTAACCTCCCAAGATTACCTTAATTGAAAGGGGCAGCATTAGTGCTTGTTTTTGACCCCAAAACCATGACCTTTCCTTAGCGCTACAGCTGCCTTTCCTGTATCAAGTCTGCGTAAAACTTTGCACCCTTGAAACTAGCATTGGGTGAACACACACAGGAAAGAACAGAATAATGTCACGTAAGAAAACACAGCCCAAATTATTATTGTTGTTAGCACAGTGTTTAATGCAAATTTAAGCATGTGAATCAGGTATCACAATAGCTGTTGAAGAAATGTAATGCTGACAGTATTTGGCAATAAAATAATAATCACTGTGTATATCTCTGATGAAATGAGATTTAATACATTTGAGCTCCTAACTGTCTTCCACACTATATTAGAGATGGATACTACTATTGTCTCCACTCCTCAGAAATATGAAATTCAAAGCAATATGCACGGTGTCTTGAAATAAGCTAGCTTAATGAACCAGCAAATTAGACCTTTCTATCTCTTTATTTAACAACCAGTTCCATGAATGTATCACAGTTCATTACAAAAGGGCAAAATTTAAAGAAATGCTGCTAAATTCATTTATGATTAGAACTAATGACTTTGAAAAGACTTCTCATATTTTTAGACAAAGCCATAATTTATATGGCCTTGGATAATAAATGTTCAATCTTTTCTCACTTACATCTGTTATTTATAGTTTGGATTTTGTAAAACAGCCGCACACAAAAAAACTCCCATAAAGAAATCAACGTCCCCCCCCGCCAAACTTGGCAAAGGCATTCAGAAAATACAATGGCAAAACTTCCTTCTTGATTTGTGTCAGTGGTTCTCAGTGGGGGTGAGGAGGATTTTGGCAATGTCTGGAGACATTTTTGGTTGTCACAGCTAGCAGGAGAGGGAAGGACAATGCTATTTGTATGTCGTGGGTAGAGGCCAAGGATGCTGCTAAACATCCTACAACGCACAGAACAGACACCCACAACAAACAATTATTCAGCCAAAATGTCAATAGTGCTGAGACTGAGAAGCCCTGAACTGTGTGTATGTGTCTTATTTAAAGAATGCTCCATTTCATTCAATGTTTTCTAAAATGAGATCACTCTCCATCCTGTCACGTAGGCTTAGAGTGAGACCAAGTAAAGGAATGGATCTGGCTCGGATGATATTTTTCCCCTAATAGTTATAGTAATAAAGACTTCAGCATCTGCAATAAAGATGATAGAGTTTCGTGATAATATAGATGACTTAAGTTTGTTCAATCATTTACATTTTCTACCAGGAGATACCTTTCTCATTTGAAAGCAAAAGCATCTGATTACCTAATAGCTTTCAACATGTTAGCATATTGGTTGAACATATTTAAAAGAAATCTGTTTGAGACTCCAATTTAGATGAGAGGAGTCAGTAGCCAGCAGGTCTATGGCCAGAGTCAAGAATGAAGGCAAACAATGGGAAGATCAAAAGGTCTGATTCAGGCTGGGCATGGTGACACACACTTATAATCCCAGCATTTTGGGAGGCCAAGGTAGGAGGATTGCTTGAGGTCAGGAGCTTCAGACTAGCCTGGGCAAAATAGTAAGACCTTGTGTTTCCAAAAAAAAAAAAAGTTTAAATTTTTATTTTAGATTGGGGATAAATGTGCAGGTTTGTTACAAGGGTATATTGCATGATGCTGAGATTTGGGCTTCAATTGGTCCCATCACCCAGCATAGTACCCAGTAGGAAGTTTTTCAGCCCTTGTCCCCTCACTCCCTACTCCCTCACTCCTTTTGGAGTCCCCAGCATCCACTGTTCCCATTTTTATGTCTATGTGTACTCAAGGATTAGCTCCCACTTATAAGTGAGAAGATGCAATATTCGGTTTTCTGTTTCTGCATTAATTGACTTAAGATAATGACCTCCAGCTGTATCCGTATTGCTGCAAAGGATGTGATTTTGTTCTTTTCTATGACTATGTAGTACTCCATTAGTGTATATGTACTATATTTTTAAAATTCAATCCACCATTGATGGACAGCTAGATTCATTCCATATATTTGCTATTGTGAATTTCGCTGCAACAAACATACAAGTACAGGTGTCTTTGGTAGAACAATTTGTTTTCCTTTGGGTATATACCCAGTAATGGGATTGCTGGGTCCAATGGTATATAGTTCTCTTTTTAGTTCTTTGAGAAATCTCCAAACTACTTTTCACAGTGGCTGAACAAATTACAATTTTCTTTAAAAATAGCCTGGCCTGGTGGCATGTGCCTATAGCCCCAGCTCTTCATGAGTCCCAGCTCAAGCCTAAGAGTTCAAGGTTACAGTGAGCTATGATCTTACCACTGCACTCCAGCCGGGGTGAGAGTGAGACCCTGTCTCTTAAAAAAAAAATCTGATTCACTTTAGCTCAGAATTGCTTGGAACATTATTTACAATCTGTTTCAAGGTAGAAATTGTATACTTTTGATAGGAATCAGTTTAATTCGAATATGGTAGAATTTCTCTTTTGGCATTCTAGACGTAGGTTAGCTTTTTCTCTAATCTGTCTATCATATGCATGCATGGGGAAACTGGTTAATTGGATATAATTTAACCTGACACTTGTAGTTCTCCTATAATAACAATGATCAAACTTTGTATATAGGCCTTATTTATTTAAATAAAATCTAATTATAATGAAATAGCCCAGTGAGGAAAACTAAAAGAAACTGAAATTCTTTTCATCCAACAGAAAATAATGATCAAGTATCGGCTGGGCGCAGTGGCTCACCCTTGTAATCCCAGCACTTTGGGAGGCTGAGGTGGGTGGATCACAAGGTCAGGAGTTCAAGACCAGCCTGGCCAAGATGGTGAAACCCCGTCTCTACTCCGTCTCTACTAAAAATACAAAAATTAGCCAGGCGTGGTGGCACGTGCCTGTAATCCCAGCTACTCGGGAGGCTGAGGCAGGAGAATCGCTTGAACCCAGGAGGTGGAGGTTGCAGTGAGCCGAGATCATGCCACTGCACTCCAGCCTGGGTGACAGAGCGAGACTCCATCTCAAAAATAATAATAATAATTAATAAAAATGATCAAGTATCAAAATTTAAAACATTAGAATCCTAATTCGTTAAACTTCTAGGGAATTATGGTGTCCTGAAGGAAACCTGGTTAAATATAAAATGTGTTCTTATATCCTTCTATCTCATTAAGTAGAATAAATATAATCGAAACATTCAGGACTTAAGGATTGTATAATGTAAGATTTCCTTTGGGAAATGTTTTAATGGCTATATGTTTATTGCCATATATTTTTAGGAAAATAAATGTTACTGGCACATCAAATACATGATTTCACTAATGTTACTGCTCTCGGAAATAATGGAATAGATCTTGGTGTTAAGCCCAACTTGATTTAAAGACGAATATTAATGCTGGTACGGGTGGCACTCAGATGTCGCAAAAATTGTGACTGGTACTCGAATGAATGGAATCCTGTGGCAGTACTTCAGAGTCATCATTCAGGGCATTTTTATCGTATAGCCCTGGGGCGAACAAAGCGAAAAGGATGAAGGTCAAATGACCTCAGTGTATGTCATTAGATTTTTGGTTTTTACAATTAAGAACAGTTAACATTTATGGGTGCTTGTGGTGCACCCAATAACGTTTATATAGTGCTTAGTACATGCCAGGTGTTGTAAGAATGTTACTTGTTTATTGTTTTTAATTCATTTAATCCCCACAACAACCTCATTTAATAGATTACAGCTAGTACATGGTGAAGCTGGGATTTGCCCCCAGGTGTCAGCCTCTGGAGTCTGTGCTCTTTAACAACTCTGCAATAAGGCATCTCTTGTGATAACAAGTGCGGCACATATTATCTCATTTAATTCTCACTGTGCTCTTCTGCTGAGCTACATTGTATCATTGAATACATGGTGTCAATGGGGCAAGCCAATTCATTTCTCAAGAAGTTGTATGGCGGGAAAAGCTTTCAATTACCCAAGATTCTAAGTCAGTTAAAACCAAAGTGGGGAGGGCACAAGAAGAGCTACTGAAGTGTGAAAATCAAAAAGAATGTAGAATTTCAATTAACATTTCTTATCTCATCCTTTTCAAAATTCATTGTGTATACATTATAAAGCATTTATACATTGTTGCAATTGTGCATTATGTAATTTATATTTATATTTATATCTTTTATTTGAGACAGGGTCTCCCTGTGTCACCCAGGCTGGAGTGCAGTGGCATGATCTCAGCTCACTGCAACCTCTGACTCCTGGTTTCAAGTGTTCCTCCCACCTCAGCCTCCTGGGTAGCTGGGACTACAGGCATGCTCCACCATGCCCGGCTAATTTTTGTATTTTTTAGTAGAGACAGGGTTTTGTCATGTTGGCCAGGCTGGTCTCAAACTCTTGACTTCAGGTGATCCACCCGCCTCTGCTTCCCCAAGTGCTGGGATTACAGGTGTGAGCCATCGCACCTGGCCCATTATGTAATTTATAAATATATATACAAATACTGGGAATGCATGATCAAAAATTTTATACTGATGGGATGTTTGCCCTTAATACATATTTTATAATAACTCCAGGTTTTCTCCCTGCCTGGGCCATTTCCATGACATGAACAAGTCAACTTGGAAACTTACATTTTCTCCTTAAAACCTGTATCCACACTTAAACGAAGTATGCATGACTTCATTCACTACGCCATCCAAATTCATTCCCACAGCCCATTGTCACTAATTGCCTGGGAGTATTTCAGACTCACAAAGTATATCTTACATTGAGGCTTCATCTACAAGACAAAACCAAAAACAAAATGGCTAATTGATTCAGAAAAAAATATTTCATTGTCTGAAGGAATCCAAGAGGTTGAATGAATTAGCTGTTAGGATATCCATTGTGCTAGGCACAGCAGGTACCACACGTATGGGCTGCCTCCTGATGGAGCTGACAGTTTATTGCTGCAGTCGGGAGCACAAATCCCTGGCAGTATGACCTTGAGCAGGTGATTCATCCTCTTGGTGCTAAGTTTTCTCATTTTTACAATGGGCATAATAACAGCACCTACTTCAAATGATTGTGGTGAAGGAGATGGTGAATTAATATATGTAAAGTGTCTTGCACAGTGTCTGGCATCCACAAAGCGCTATATTCTCTGTTTTGTTGTTGTTGTTTTTGTTTTTCATTGTCAAAGGAGGTGAACGAAGCACTAGATTCTTATCACTTTGTGTGATGATTAATGTCATGTGTCAGCTTCACTAGGCCACGTTACCCAGATATTTGCTCCAACCTTATTCTAGGTGTTTCTATGAAGGTATTTTTAAATGAGATTCACATTTAAATCAATAGACTTTGAGTCAAGCAGATTACCCTCAATAATGTGAGTGGGCCTCACCCAATAAGTTGAAGGCCTTGAGAGAAAGGACTGACCTCCCCCACGGAGGAGGGGATTCTGCCAGCAGACTGTCTTCAAAGTTGAACTGCAATGCCAACTCTTCCCTAAGGTCTCCAGCCTGCTGGGCCACCCTGCAGATGTTGGATTTACCAGCCTCCACTATCACATGAGCCAATGCTTTAAAATCTCAACCTCTCTCTCACCTTTTTATTTCTCTCTGTCATGCACATCTATGTGTGTATATATGTGTGTGTACTCATATAAGAGAGATATGTAACTCTGTATTCATCCATAAGTAAGAGTTACTTAAAGCTAAGAGTGAGTCACTGCTACAGAGTAATGTATCTCTCTTATATGAACACACACACACACACACACACACACACACGGGTGTATATGTATACGTATCCTACTGGCTCCAATTCCCTGGAGAACCCTGACTAATACACTGTGGGATAACGGCAGCTAGCATTTATTGAGCCCATTCTACATACTGTTTAACACTTCAGATATGATCTTACTTATTCTTCAGAAAATCCCTATTACCAACCACCATTTTACAAAAAAGAAACTGAGCCTAAGAGAAGCCAGTGACTTCTTTGCCCCAGGTCATTCAGGTAGTGTGTAGCGGAGGCAGGATTACTCAAGTGCCTCCCTCACTTCTCCAGTACAAGTAAATACTGTCATTGTTTGAGTATTCCAAGGTTTTGAATGGAGTCATCTGTCTTCAGTATGCCCACAATGCCAGGTGCTGGCTATTTTAAAAACACTTTCAGGCTATTGAGAGATACCAATTGCCAAACAAATTTTGCCCCCCTCTTTTTTTTTTCTCTTTCTTTTTTTTTTGTTTTTGTTTTTTTGAGATAGAGTCTCTCGCCCTGTCACCCAGGCTGGAGTGCAGTGGCATGATCATAGCTCACTGCAGCCTCAACCTCCTTGGCATCAGCCTCCTGAATAGCTAGGACTACAAGCACGGAACCACACCTGGCAGTTTGTTTTTTTTAAGTAGACACTCATGTCTCACTGTGTTGCCCAGGCCGATCTCGAACTCCGAGGCTCAAGCAATCCTCCCACCTCGGCCTTCCAAAGTGCTGGGATTACAGGCGTGAGCTACCACACCCAGCTGACCGCTTCTAATTGTAATTCTTGCCGGGGCTGAACTGTTGAAGTGCTTCAGCAAAGCTATTTGCAATACGTCAGACAGAAGCTAAGTAGACAGCAAAGAACATGGAGGACACCCAATCCTCTGATACAAGGGCTACCTGGCAGAAGGGAGCAATTTTAACATCTTAGAGTGAAATTAGCCAAGGTATCACGACCCATTGTGATTTTTGAGGGAAATAAATCTCTTTTGAGTTACTTGAAGGAAACAGCTGTTTACAAATGGAGTTTCAAGACCTCTCCTTCCTATAACTGTGCATATTATGGAATTAGCAAATCCAATCAGGCTTCTTCCAGTAAATAACTGTGACTATTGAATGAAGCTTATCTGAGGGTTTGCCAAGCACATTTAAACCAGTCCGAGAACCATCGGGCAAACCCAAATTAGCTAGCATTCACAATTTCCTTTCATGTGCAAAGCTGTTTCTAAAATTTAAGAGTTCAAAAGAGCTTTGAAGGAATATTTTTATAATCTGGGCCACTGGGTAACAGATTAAATTTAGCCTCAACTGGTGATATTTGTCTCTTTAATTATCAGCAATAACAACACTTTAAATTGATATGGTGCTTTTAACTTTGCAAAGAATGGTCAAGTTCATTTATCAACTCATCTACTTTGTTGTATCATGCTATAATTTTCAACTGTTAGTCTAAGACAACAGGCTAAGATATTACCAAGAAAGATGGGCTAAGAAGTGTTGTCAATGTCTTTTTTTCTTAAGCTGAATTTAGGTGACGATGACATGATCTAAAGATACTTTTGTTATCTGAGATAACTTATTGAGTCATCACAGACATAAAATATCTACCTGGTAGTAAATGCGTAGAGAACACTTAATGTAGAAAAAAATTTAATTCACATGCACATACTAAGTATAAATATGAAAACCAATGATTGGAAAATGACTGGAGAACTTTCTTTGCTGTTTATCTCTGTCTGCGAGTCTAGGAAATTGAGAGTTTGCTGTACTATTAAATACAACACTTCAAAAAAATACTACAAAGGGGTTAAGAGCAAGCAAAGGGCTTGGCCTCGGCTTTTGAGTGGTCCCTGCTGTGCCTGGCTATGGAAGCATCTTTCTATAAAAAATATTCATATACTCACCATAATAGGAAAGTAATAGTTATGTTGGCAAACCCTTCAACTATAAAACTTGCTAAATGGTGTTTGAAACAGCAGGAGAGCATTTGTCCTTACATTTTGTATTACTGTTTTGAATTGTATGGATTAGGATTATATGGCATATTTTAACATTATGTGATGAAGGCAGCAACTCTGAAATATATGAGGCTGTAAAACTTATATTTAGATATTTCGCTATATAAGGAGACAAGTTTGCAAAGTGAAATTAATAGAAGGGATGTGTTTGTGCAATTTGGGAAGGTAAATCAAAGAAGTAAAGCTATTCGATGTGGAATTCCCATTCAGGAATAAGACATGAAGACAGATTAGTCAATGAAAAGTACATGTATACATAAAATATGTACTGGATTGTACTCTCATGTTTGAAAGTAGAAAGGCATTATCAAATAACTATCAATGGTATATTACTGCATCAGAATCAACTCTTATAGCAAGGGATGCTTATACCTGTTGCAAAAAAAATCCTGTCTGTCTGTGGTTAGTCAAAGTTCACAATTTGTTTTGTCTCTGCCTATTGTATTTCCATAATTCTATCTATTCCTCTTCCAAATTTGGTGTTGCACAGATCCAAGAAGCAATTTGGAATTTTGTTCTCTTTCAATGTGCTCAGCAAAATTACTACTGTCATTGCCTATTACCCCAAGAATGATATTTCTCTCTCTTTCTCCACTGTATCTTCCATGAGCTCTCTATCTGAAATAGCAGAAGAGAAGACTTCTGTTCTAGCGGCAGAAACCCAGCACCACAGCATTGCACAACTCCAGAGACAATATTCACACTGTAGTTTAAGTGAATTCCTAGTGTCATTTTTATAGACTACCATGTGAATGGTGCCCTTTGGAGTGTTGCAAATCCTCTGAAATTAATTTCACCTATTAAATTAACAAAAGCTTTTAGGGTTATCTCAAGAACACAGGAGGTTCTCTCCGCAGTTGGCTTTCTCCCTTCACCTTTATAAGGCCTGACACTTCCATCTCAACCCTGGCTTTGCTTGGCCTCTCAGTGCAGGCACTGACGGGTTGATGGGATTTGGAAATCTAAATGGCCCAACATTGGTCAGGCATCCAACCCATGGTCTAATTAGCTGTGGCCACAGGAGTGGTTTTGTGCCATCTACTTAGCAAGTGACAGAATCTCTGAGAAGGGGTATGGATCAGCCAGGCAACTGGCTGCTGAGCTAGCTGTGGTTACATAGATAACGCTGGATTTTGTCAGGAGAGCAAATACTCTCTAAAAATTTTCTCATTACGCAGAAGTCATTGACTCTATAAGTACTTACTCTTCCCTAATAGTGAAACTGCCATCATCTGGTAAATTGTGTTATTTATTCAAAAATTATTTCTTTTTTATTGTACATAGATTGTATTATTATTCAAAAATAAATAATTTTTGGATAAATAATAATTTATTTTTAAATAAATTTTGAATAAATAATTTTTGAATAAATAAATTATTTATTTTTGAATAATAATACAATCTACCAGATGATGGCAGTTTCACTGTGAATCGATTATCTCTGTGAATCGATTATCATTTCCTGCCACATGACTGCAAGTCAGGCCCAAACCTGGGACTTGAGGAAATGCTAGTGAAAACGATTGCTGTTACTTATCAGCAGAGGCCTTAAGGGCCATCATCCTCTTTTCTTGCTGCTCTTCTCCCTCTGCTGTGATAGAAGCAATATTAATATTTGAGGTAAATATCCATATGATTTCAGGTAGTGATATTATTTGGTATTTTTTCTGTCCCTGCCCCTTCACCCTGCCATCTTTTGTTCCTGTTTTTCCTCCCCTGCCTTCTTTGTGGTTATGTTGTGGAAACTCTTGATTCTGTTACATTTTTACAAAGAATGTTGATGGTTTTGTTTTAGCAGGCAATTAACTTAGACAGGCTCAAACTAGGAATTCTCTCTTGTGTATGGAGGGCTGCAGCTCAGATCTCAATTCTGTTCTCTAAGCCTGACCTACAAGCTGCTTTGAGTCTGCCCCATGCACAGATCATTCAGGTGTCAGGAACTGGGGCAGTATTTCCGCACAGAAGGCTTTTGAGGCTCCTCTGCCCTGGCTCTCATCTCTGGGATTCTCTCGTCACTTTCCAGCAGCAGCGGTTGCCCCAGAACCTTTGTTTCTTTAGGCCAAAAAGGGGAGATATTCTCGTGGGTTTTGCCCATCCATGCTGTCTGCAGCCCAAACTCAGACTGAAGTCACGAAAATGGGAAACTCACCCTCTGATAATCCCTCTTCCATGTTTTGACTCCCTCCCAAAATCTGCCTGGTTTTTCTCGCCCTCCAGAGTATTTTGTTTGGAGTTCAGGGCTGTTGCCTGCAAACAGGCCAGGCTCTTAGAAATCTACTCTGTCATACTGAGGTGAAATTCTAAAGCCAGTTCAGGCATATAATAAGAACTAAAAATAAACTTTTGTGGTTGAAAGCCATTAAGACTTGGGGTTATATTTGTTTCTGCAGCCTAACTTACCCAAAACTGGAATGTTGCTTCTTCACCATTTCACATCTATATTTGTGAAACTTATTCAAGGACAAATGAATTTCCCTGAATGTTTCTGATGCTGTGAATTTTGCTTTTCTCCTTCCACTGTTAACATACTTTAAGTGGTACCCTTTCCTTCTTAGCTTCCACTGAAATCATGAAGAAGACTGTTCCTTAACTTTTTGAGAAGATATTCCATGTTCCATGTTTGCACACTCCATCCTTATCACTGAAACTGTGTACAGAATTGGTGGGTTCTTGGTCTCACTGACTTCTAGAATGAAGCCGTGGACCCTCGCGGTGAGTGTTACAGCTCTTAAGGTGGCGCGACTGGAGTTGTTTGTTCCTTTTGATGTTCGGATGTGTTCGGAGTTCCTTCCTTCTGGTTGGCTCGTGGTGTCGCTGGCTTCAGGAGTGAAGCTGCAGACCTTCGCGGTGAGTGTTATAGCTCATAAAAGCAGCGTGGACCCACAGAGCGAGCAGTAGCAAGATTTATTGCAAAGAGCGAAAGAGCAAATCTTCCACAGTGTGGAAGCGGACCCGAGCGGGTTGCCACTGCTAGCTCGGACAGCCTGCTTTGATTCTCTTATCTGGCCCCACCCACGTCCTGCTGATTGGTATAGCCGAGTGGTCTGTTTTGACAGGGTGCTGATTGGTGCATTTACAATCCCTGAGCTAGACACAAAAGTTCTCCACGTCCCCACCAGATTAGTTAGATACAGAGTATCCATACAAAGGTTCTCCAAGGCCCCCAACTGAGCAGCTAGATACAGAGTGTCGACTGGTGCATTCACAAACCCTGAGCTAGATACAGGGTGCTGATTGGTGTGTTTACAAACCTTGAGCTAGATACAGAGTGCCGATTGGTGTATTTACAATCCCTGAGCTAGACATAAAGTTTCCCCATGTCCCCACCAGACTCAGGAGCCCAGCTGGCTTCACCCAGTGGATCCCACACCGGGGCTGCAGGTGGAGCTGCCTGCCAGTCCCGTGCTGTGTGCCCACACTCCTCAGCCCTTGGGTGGTCAATGGGGCTGGATGTCCTGGAGCAGGGGGCGGCGCTCATCGGGGAGGCTGGGGCCGCACAGGAGCCCACGGAGGTGCGGGGGGGGAGGCTCAGGCATGGCAGGCTACAGGTCCCGAGCCCTGCCCCACGGGAAGGCAGCTAAGTCCCAGTGAGAAATAGAGCACAGCGCCAGTGGGCTGGCACTGCTGGGGGACCCGGTACACCCTCCGCAGCCGCTGGCCCGGGTGCTAAGTCCCTCATTGCCCGAGGTTGGCAGGGCTGGCCGGCTGCTCCGAGTGCAGGGCCCGCCAAGCCCACGCCCACCTGGAACTCCAGCTGGCCCGCAAGCGCCGCGCGCAGCCCCATTTCCCGCTCGCGCCTCTCCCTGCACACCTCCCTGCAAGCTGAGGGAGCCGGCTCTGGCCTTGGCCAGCCCAGAAAGGGGCTCCCCCAGTGCAGCGGTGGGCTGAAGGGCTCCTCAAGTGCCGCCAAAGTGAGAGCCCAGGCAGAGGAGGCACCGAGAGCGAGTGAGGGCTGTGAGGACTGCCAGCACGCTGTCACCTCTCAAAACCACAGGGTTTAGAGATCAGGATTCACCATCATCTAAATTGAATACACATCTAGCATACTGTGCTACTGACAGAATTAGTCTTGGTAAATTATGAAACATTTTATTTAAAATATATGATTAATTGACTTCTGCTAAAGCATAGTAACATAAAAAACCTGTAAAGAAGGGGTAAAAACAAACTAGGCAAAGGAAAGCATTTTTCTTGGAATTGTCATTTCAATGTCCACTTCCTTAGAAATGATTCCCTAAAAAGCATGCCTCTCTTCATATAATATAACCAAGCAGCTCTCTGGCATAGATGATAAGTATTATGATATTGCCTTTAATAAAATGCAAGATTCTAAATATGCAAACTTCAAAATTAGTGTCAAAACTCTACTTCTCTTAGTTGATTAAAATCATGAAAAAAAGAAATACACACATACACATTTATATTTATAGATTTTTCCCTAAGTTGATTGCTTTCCAGTCTAGCATCTAATTGGTAACAAAAATCTCTTTATAAAAGTCAAAATCTTTATACAAAAATCTCTTTATAAAAGTCTACGGGGGGGGTTGTAGATTAGAAAAGCCTTTTTGAAATTCATGACAATCTTTTAGTATTATCATTTTCCACTTATATTACCAGAAAGTATGGGAGGCTGACAACAAGAGATGTCCTATAGTCATCTTCACAGCTTCCTCTTTTTTATTTGAACATTTATCTATAATTATTTTGTAAATAGCCTGTACATATATTTATATAGCTCAAATTATGATTTCTTTTTTTATTTATGTATTTTCATCAGATTCTATCATTTATTCAACCAACATCTATTGAATGGCCACTTTGGGCCAAGCACTGTGGCTGCAGGAGTGAACAAGACAAAGCTACAGCCTTCATGGTTCTCTTTCCCTTTTTTTTTTTTTTTTTTAAGATGGAGTCTTGCCCTGTTGCCAGGCCAGCGTTCAGTGGTGTGATCTTGGCTCACTGCAACCTCCGCCTCCCACGTTCAAGCGATTCTCCTGCCTCAGCCTCCTGGGTAGCTGAGACTACAGGCCTGCACCACTACGCCCAGCTAATTTTTATATTTTTAGTACAGACAAGGTTTCACCATATTGGCCAAGATGGTCTTGATCTCTTGATCTCGTGATCCACCCGCCTCAGTCTCCCAAAGTGCTGGGATTGGTTCTTCCTTCTGTAGGGGAGGCAGACAGCAACCAGTGGCACAAACACAATCTCTTCAAGTTGTCAAATATGCTATGCAGAAATGTAAAGCAGGATAAGGGGTCAAAACCTACTGGAATGCTTACTTGCTGTATAATTTATTTGCCTTTGTATCATTCTGAATTACAGTAACTGCTTTGAATTATAAGTAATCCCTGCATAAAAGATGAATGTTCATCTACATTTTGCTTCCACTCACCCCAAATTCCACCATGCTACTGATGCTGCCCTTCCTGAGGAAACCAAAGACTTCCTCATCTCTCAGTTCATTGAACATCTCTCACGCTTTTCCTAGGTTGACTCCTTTGCGCATCTCTCACTGTTGCTCACTCGCGAAAATATTGCTCCTGCCCTGGGGTCCCCTCTGGCCATGCTTTCTCTGCATCCTCTGGAATCTTCCCTTCTTCTGGTAGTGTACTCATTATGCATTCACACTGAGGAGCCTGAGAGGGCCGGGTCCTCTACCCTTTCCTTTTTAAAATATTTGCCTTCAGGCATCTTATGCATCCCTCATGCCTGCTACATTACCCACATATACTCCAGTGACTCAAAAACTCGTGTCTCCAGCTGAGGCATTGCTCCCAAACTCCAGACTAGTGCCACCAACTGCCTTAGGACACTTCTCCTTGGATGTGCCTTGGGCTTCTGACATTCAATTAGTTCATCACTGAGCTCAGCATCCCACTTAGTCTCCACGCACCCCACTCAACCATTCCCCATCACAGAAAGTGGCACCACCATCTACTCCTCAGCTGCCTAAGCCAGAAAGCAGGTGCCATCCGCTCCCTCACCCTTCTCATCTTCTTAATTACAAAATACAGTGAAACTGACTCCCTTAATATTGCTCAGATATATCCACCTGGCTTCATCCTCATTCTTACTCCCTTAGACCAGGCCACAGGGTGACAGACACACCCTCAGATTTGCTAATTTCAATCCACCCCCACCCTGCAGCCAGGATGAAGCATCTGAGCTCTTCATCTGATTGAAGTGTCCTAGGCTTGAAGTTCATTATAGCTTGTCTCAGGGAAAAAGACTATCGGACATTGGCCTATGCACCATTGCAGATTCTTTCAATTTCTTCATTTCTGAAGAAGCTCAGCTTGGCCATGGATGAACACCCCAAGCTGCCTGGGGCCCAAGTTGAAGCCGTGGGCCAGTTGAGTCTACACACCAACCTCTGCTTTGAGTCATCCCTCCACTTCCAGAATGGGATGAAATGTCGCATGATGGAGCATGACATCTGGCTTCCTGGGCAGCCTCCGAGCACCAGATGCTGCAACCCAGATGTGTGGGGAAATTAACTCCCCATGGATGCTCCCTAAATAAGGGAAAACAGGAGGTAGAATGTAGCTGGGCAGATTAATTCCTCCTTCTTTCTATTTTCATGGCCTACTGCAAGACGGTTTCTTCCCACAGCCTTTCCAGAGCAGTCCCATGTCCCAGGCAGACTCACCTGCTGAGCCACCTGCTATGCCTCTTTTCAGCTCCTTGTAACATGGTGGCCCCACAGCAGTGTGTGACAGTTTCCTCACCATGCTTGGCTTCTTTATTTGCCATACTTCCCTTTTTAACTTACCTTTAAACCTTGGACTTGCACCTCCTGAATTGTCAGCACTTTAGTTTTTGACTCAGGCTCTACTTTCTGGAGGACCTGGCCTTAGACAACCCCTGAACTTCTTGGCCACTGCCTGCATCACTGACTTCATCTCTCTTTCTGTGTACTGAACCCTTTCCTAGTACCACCCCCTGCAGTGTCACAGATGTGACACATTCTTTCTTTCCTCTTCCAGGCCTTTGGAAATGACTTCTCACTGCTCTCTTGGGGAAATCTTAGGTCTCACCTAGGAAGCATTGTTTTAGACTACTGTTGCATCAGACTGGTTCAGGTAACATGTTTAGATGCCCATGGCACACTGTGCCTTCCTGAGAAAGGGCTTATCCCTCTTGTTTACTTGTTTGTCTTCTCCACCTGGCAGGAAGTTATTCACTATGTAGCACCTGCTTGAATGCCTGACACGTAGTGTCCAATAAATATTTGATGAATGATTGGATAAACGAATATATGTTTTCAAAAGGAGACAAATTCCCTGGAAAAGGTACACAAGCAAGAAAATTATGCAAGTGTTCAATTTTTGTCTGTGAAAGCCTTAGTATACTTTTTAAAAAACTGAAGCATATTACATTTCACTTTTTTCTTTCTCACTATGAATCTTCATAGAAGTAAATACTGTAAAGTATAGTTTAATGGGTAGGGGTTTGTTGTTTGTTTGTAAAAATTTATGGAGTACAAGTATAATTTTGTTACTTGTATAGATTTCATAGTGGTGAAGTCAGGGCTTCTAGGATATCCATCAACCCAAATTATGTACATTACGCCCATTAAGAAATTTCTCATCATCCACTCCTTTCCATACCCCATCCTTCTAAGTCTCCCATGTCTGTCTTTCCATACTCTATGCCCTTGTGTACACATTATTTAGTTCCCACTTATAAGCGAAAACATGTGGTATTTATCTCTCTATTTCTGAGTGGTTTCACTTAAGCTGATGGTCTCCAGTTCCATCCATGTTGCTATGGAAGACATGACTTCATTCTTTTCTATGTCTGGTTAGTATTCCATTGTGTATACATACCACAGTTTCTTTATCCATTCTTCTATTGATGGAAATGGTTGGGTTTCATGGGTAGGTATAAGTCTGGTTCCAAAACTAGACCTTTATGTTCAAATCCCAGCTCTTCCACTGACTCGTTTTGGGTTTAGTGTGTGTGTATGTATGTAACTTGACATATACCTGGTTTCCTCTTGTGAAACATGAAGTAAATAATAGTCTCCACCTCATAGGATTGTTGAGAGGGTAAATAGCTAATATAGCTGAAGGGATTGGCCTATGTATTGACACAGTGCTGAAGAAGGCATTGGCTACCATTACTATTATTATTCAAAGAGGACACTTTTAGTTTCATCTCCTACATAATTTTGCAGCCCACTAGGTAGGATATTTCTGGCTGTAAGGCTTGGAAAAACCCATCCTAAATGACATAAAAAATGAGGTGGCTGTGCATGGTGGCTCAAGCCTACAATCCCTGCACTTTGGGAGGCCAAGGCAGGTGGGTGGCTTAAATTCAGGAGTTGGAGACCAGCCTAGGCAACATAGTGAAATCCTATCTGTTAAAAAAAGTAGCCAGGTGTGGTGGCGCATGGCTGTAGTCCCAGCTACATGAGGGGCTGAGACAGGAGGCTCATTTCAGCCTGGGAGGTTGAGGCTTCAGTGAGCCCTTTTGGTGCCACTGCACTCTAGCCTAAGCAACAAAATGAGACCCTGTCTTAATAATAATAATAATAATAATAATAATAATAATAATAATGAAATGGCCAGGCTCAGTGGCTCATGCCTATAATCCCAGCACTTTGGGAGGCCAAGGAGGGAGGGTTGCTTGAGGCCAGGAGTTCAAGACCAGCATGGGCAGCATGGTGAAACCCCATATCTACAAAACACTTTAAAAATTAGCCAGATGTGGTGGCACACGTCTGTAGTCCCAGCTACTCAAGAGGCTAAGGTAGGAGGATCACTTGATCCTGGGAGGTCAAGGCTGCAGTGAGCCCAGATCACACCACTGCACTCCAGCCTGGGCAACAGAGCAAGACCTTGTCTCAAAAATAAATAAAAAATAAGACAGTAAGGAAATGTATTATCTTACCTAACTGGAAGGAGTCGCGCCATCAGTAGCTGAAAGATGTCATCAGATACCTGGCTCTCTCCATCTTTCTCATGATGGTATAAGCCTCATTTCCAAGTGCCTCATAATAACAAGACGGTTGTCAGTGGCAACTGGAGCTACATACTTCTTTGTTCTCAACTACGTGGTGAAAAATGGAAAAACCACATCTCCAAGTGTGTAATATAAATGTTTCTTTCATTCTGATTGAACCAGTACTAGTCACAGGACCAATGAGTCATGGAGGCAGGTGATGGGGGAATGGCACATGCCGATAGCCTCCTTAAGATTCACTCCTGGCCTGGCGCGGTGGCTCACGCTTGTAATCCCAGCACTTTGGGAGGCCAAGGTGGGCAGATCACAAGGTCAGGACATCGAGACCATCCTGGCCAACATGGTGAAACCCCGTCTCACTAAAAATACAAAAAATTAGCCAGGCATGGTGGTGGGTGCCTGTAGTCCCAGCTACTTGGGAGGCTGAGGCAGGAGAATCACTTGAACCAGGGAGGCAGAGGTTGCACTGAGACGAGATTGTGCCACTGCACTCCAGCCTGGAATTCATGTTTTCGCTTATAAGTGGGAACTAAATAATGTGTACACAAGTGCATAGAGTATGGAAAGACAGACATGGGAGACTTAGAAGGATGGGGTATGGAAAGGAGTGGATGATGAGAAATTTCTTAATGGGCGTAATGTACATAATTTGGGTTGATGGATACCCTAGAAGCCCTGACTTCACCACTACGAAATCTATACAAGTAACAAAATTATACTTGTACTCCATAAAAAAAAAAAAAAAAAAAAAAAAAAAAAGATTTACTTTTAGAGTCTTGGGTCGCATTCTTCTAAGTTGTACTTGGTCAGAATCAGAGTTGTGTTAGGAAGAAAGACACGAGTGAATGGAGGCAGGGCAATCAGTGTTCACCACATGTACTATTGCTCTCAGAAAATATGGAGATGTCTCTTTTTTCATATTTTAAAAAACTTCTCAATTTTTAATGTTTTTTAAGTTTTAAATTTTTGGAAATAATTGTTTTGTTTTGTTTGTTTTTAGAAAAAGGATCTCACTCCGTTGCCCAGGCAAGAGTGCCGTGGCATGATGATAGCTCACTGCAGTCTCTGACTTCTGGGCTCAAACCGTCCTTCCGCCTCAGCCTCACAAAGTGCTGGGATTACAGGCATGAGAAAGGATGAATTCTAACACATTACATTGTGGTTAGAAACTATGTTACCAGATGTAAGAAATAAAATTACATCTTCATATGTGTATTTTATATATTTATAGCTAGCATTTATTGAGTGATTGCTTTGTGACAATGATTGCTTTGGGCCAGATCTGGCTTTGTGCCAGATAATCACTTAGCTACTATTGAGTGACTGCTTTGTGCCAGATACTACCCATCATTTCCATCAGCCTTCACAAATACCCTTATTTATTTCCTCAGAAAATACTTATGAAGCCCCTACCGTACTTCAGGCACTGTCTTGTCACTGGGAATATAGCAACAGCAGGAAAAGACCAAGACCCATTCCCTCATGGAAACTACATTCAAGAAATAGGAAACTGTGGCTGAGAGGGATTGAGTGAGTTGCCCAAAGTTACAGAGCTTGAATGTAGCAGAGTCGAGATTTGAACTTGAGAAGTCTAATCTAACTCCAAAGCCAAGAATGGGTGTATTAGTCTGTTCTTGCACTACTATAAAGAAATACCTGAGACTGGGTAATTTATAAAGAAAAGAGGTTTAATTGGCTCATGATTCTTCAGGCTTTACAGGAAGCATACTGGCTTCTGCTTTTGGGGTGGCCTCAGGAAATGTACAATCCTGGCAGAATGTGAAGGGGAAGCAGGCACATCTTACATGGCCACCGTAGGAGGAAGAGAGAAATGGGGGAGGTGCCACACAGCTTTAAACAACCAGATCTTGTGAGAACTCACTCACTGTACTGTACCAAGGGGGGATGGTAGTAAACTATTCATGAGAAACCCGCCCTCATGATCCAGTCACCTCCCACAAGTCCCACCTCCAGCACTGGGAGTTGTAATAATTCCAGTTCTCAGTCAATGGCAGGCTTCCTTCTTTCAAGGCTTGACTTTTCAGGGGAGAGCTCTCCGGGGCCTGGAGGAGGCATTGCTCCAGGGGTCAGGCACCATGCCCCACAGTGGAATCACTGCTTGAGAGCACCCAGAACAATGAAAGGCAGCCTGCAAGCCAGGGGAGGGTCCACTCACACCAAGGGTGTATGGAGCAAACTGCATAAGCACGGAGGCCCCGGGAGAGATTTGCACAGGAGATGCAGGCGTCCAGTATGATCAAATCCCTCTCCCCAGACCTCCAGCTATCATTTGTAGTAACCGAAGTTAACATTACCTGATGCTTTGCTTCTGGGAAACCAGTGTGCACAACCTCCTTACAAAAAATAAGGGTTTGGCTGGGCTTGGTGGCTCACACCCGTAATCCCAGCACTTTGGGAGGCCAAGGCCGCTGAATCACCTAAGGTAAGGAGATCGAGACCAGCCTGGCCAACATGGTGAAACCCCATCTCTACAAAAAATACAAAAATTAGCCAGGTGTGGTGCTGCACACCTGTAATCCCAGCTACTCAGGAGGCTGAGGCAGGAGAATCGCTTGAAACTGGGAGATGCAGGTTGCAGTGAGCCAACATCATGCCATTGCACTCTAGCCTGGGCAACAAGAGCAAAACTGCATCTCCAAAAAAAAGAAAAAGAAAAAAAGGGTTTGTGGCATGTAGTGGGGCGAGACTTTCCGATTTCTGAGCAGGAACCTAAGCTGATCGAAGCACTGTCCACATTAAAAATGCCTGGTCCCTGTCATATTGTAGTGATCCGTGACCTTAAATTTAAGTATTCAGCTTTCACCAGGTTATTTTGAATTTGAGTTCTGCTAGATAGAATCAAACCTATGTAAGGCTGGGCGCGGTAGCTCACGCCGGTAAATCCCAGCACTTTGGGAGGCCAAGACAGGTGGATCATTGAGGTCAGGAGTTTGAGACGAGCCTGACCAACATGGTGAAACCGTGTCTCTACTAAAAATATAAAAAAATTAGCCGGCACGGTGGTGCACGCCTGTAATCCCAGCTACTCAGGAGACTGAGGTAGGAGAATTGCTTGAACCCAGGAGGTGGAGATTGCAATCAGCCGAGATCACTCCACAGCACCCCAGCCTGGGTGACAGGGGGAGACTCTGTCTTATAAAAAAATAAAAAGAATCAAACCTATGTTACTAATTGTTACTGAATCATCTGAATTTGACTGGCTTCAAAAGTGTCTTTCCAATAGGACTGTTTGTTTAATTGGGTTTAATATTATGGATTTTTCAACCAGTCTTGAAGAAGTCTTCAAGCACCCACTATGTGTCAGGTGCTATGCTAGGCACTGGGTGAATTAAAAAGGCATAGTCTGGTCCCCGGAAGCAGACTCAGAGATAAAGATTTCTGTGAAAATGATTTATGAAGGCAGTGTCTCCTGGGAACACTGGGCAAAGTAAGAGTAGCCGAACAGGGCAAAGCAAGAGGAAGAAGCCCACCAGAGTGGCGATCTCAAACCAAAGGCCAGACTCCACCTGATCCTGCAGGGACCTCCGGAGAGTCAACTGCATCTAAAGGTTTTTCCTGACTCAAGATAAAGGAGCTGGGCTTTCATTCTGCTGTGTTAGCAGGTCATTGGCTACAGGCTACGGGGATAAAAGCACTCAGGCATTTCTGGCCCTCTGCACAAGCAGAGCAGGGCCTCTCTGGTAACCTGAGAGCGGTTCTGTTGCAGGTCCCACTGACATGGCAAAAGAACAATGCAGCCAAAGAAGGAGAACATGGAAATGGTAAAGGAATGTGAGGGCTTCTGAGCTGAGCATCAGCAGTGGCTGCTACAAGGTCCTTAAAAGATGGGGGGGCTGGGCGTTCACACCTGTAATCCTAGCGCTTTGGGAGGCCAAGGCAGGTGGATCACTTGAGGTCAGGAGTTCGAGACCAGCCTGGCCAACATGGTGAAACCCCATCTCTACTAAACATACAAAAAAAGTAGCTGGGCATGATGGCTGATGCCTGTTATGCCAGCTACTTAGGAGGCTGAGGGGTGATAATCGCTTGAACTTAGGAGGTGGAGGTCGCAGTGAGCTGAGATCACACCACAGCACTCCAGCCTGGGTGACAGAGAAAGACTCTGCCTTTAAATAATAATAATAATAATAATAATAATAATAATAATAATAATAATAATAATGTTTTGCCAGCTATCTGGGCATCCCTTCTCCCAGTCAGGTTGACACATAAAATTAACCATTATATCTGCCATTATCAAATGCAATACATGCAGCATAGGAAGTAAATAAAGTGCAATTTTGTAAGTACCTATTTGGGAAGAGGCAGACATTCTCAACCTGCAAACACTCTAACCTTTCCCCTTCCCCTGACTCCCCAACTAGACATAGGCCCTGTGCTGGTGATGCAGCAGCCATGGTGCCCCCAACCAGGAGCTATGTGTGAGGACCAAGGTTCCAAGAATGACTGGGTGGGAAGATGGAAGAAGCCCCTGCCTCTGATGGCATAATGAAGCAAGGGCACCAGCCCTGGGCTGCTGTCTCCAGGTTGCTTTTACGTGAGGAAAACAATACCAATGGTAAAAAGCCAGAGGACGCTAGATTTTTCTGTTTCATGCAGCTGAACTTAATCCTAGCTGGTCTCCAAGCCTTGGAGGAAGGGTTGGCCTTAGAGAGGTGAGAGCACTTGTTTAATTTCACAGGAAGAAGAAGCAGAGGGTAAATGCAAAAGTAGGGAAGAGGCTTCTCACACTAGCTTTTTAATAGAAGTAGAGATTATTATGACACTCTAATAAAGGAGCACTCAACACAGTAAGTGAAAGGGCATGGCTTATGATCTCTGTGGGAGTCTTCACCTGCAGAAAGCTGGTTCATTTAACCCAGGGCTTTTCAATCTCAGCACTATGGATGTTTGGGGTGGTTAATCCTTTGCTGTAGGGGGCTGTCCCATGTAGTGCTGGGTGTTTAGTAGCATCCTTGCCTCTACCCACAGTAGCACCTCCCCCAAGATGTGACAAACAAAAAACGTCTCCAGACGTGGCCAAACGTCCCCTGGGGGACAACATCACCCCCAGTTGCAAATCACTGGTTTAGCCTGTGAACTTATTCTCTCAGAAAGATATTTAAAACCTAGAAGAGTTTTTTGGTTTTTCTGTTTTTTGGTTTTTTGGTGGGAGGAAGGAATGAGGAAGTGAGGGAGATGTTGGTTAAAGGATACAAAATTTCAGTTAAACAGGAGAAATAAGTTCAAGAGATCTATTATACAACATGGTGACTATAGTTAATAACAATGGCTGGGCACAGTGGCTCACGCCTATAATCCCAGCACGCTGGGATACCAAAGTGGGTGGATCACCTGAGGTCAGGAGTTTGAGACCAGTCTGGCCAACATGGTGAAACCCTGTCTTTACCAAAAAAAAAAAAAAATTAGCTGGGCATGGTGGCACATGCCTGTGATCCCATCTACTTGGGAGGCTGAAGAAGGAGAATCACTTGAACCCGGGAGGCAGAGGGTGTGGTGAGCTGAGATTGTGCCACTGCACTCTAGCCTAGGTGACAGAGCAAAACTCCATCTCAAAAAACAAACAAACAAAAATATGTGAGGTAATGCATGTGGTAATTCACTCAGTTTAGCCATTCTGCATGTATACATATTTCAAAACAACATGCTATATATGAAATACACAATTTTTACTTGTCAATTTAAATAAATAGTTTTTATTTGACATGAAATTGACAGCAAGCTATATTACTCCTATATTTGTGGTTATTTTTTAAAAAACGCATTGTTTCAAGCAACCAAGTATTATTTTAATTATCTACAAACTTTATAATTATTGACAAATTATATCCAAACTGTAAGGAAGCTGAAAAAATAATCTTCTTTTGGTTCTAAAGGTCTACCACCTTCCTTTAATTAAACATCAAAAACAAAAAATGGCAACGAGAAAAATATATAGTAATATCAATCACAGAACAAATTCACTATAAATGAACCTTAGCTAAGTCATTTCCCACTATACATCCACAATTTCCACATCTATAAATGGAGACGCTTATGCAAGAAAGCCCAGAAGTTTCTTCCTCCTTTAAAATTAAAATCATTCCATGATTCGCTGCACAATTTTTGAGTTATGCTGGACCTTAAATTATGATTCCATGTACAAAAATGTGATTTACATGCAAATTTGAGGAAAACAGGTCTATAGAAAGAGGCATCCTGGCCAGGCACGGTGGCTCAAGGCTGTAATCCCAGCACTTTGGGAGGTCGAGGCAGATGGATTACTTGAGGTCAAAAGTTCGAGACCAGGCTGACTAACATGGTGAAACCCCATCTCTACTAACAATACAAAAACATTAGCAGGGTGTTGGTGTGCGTCTGTAGTCCCAGCTACTTGGGAGGCTGAGGCAAGAGAATTGCTTGAACTTGGGAGGTGGAGGCTGCAGTGAGCTGAGATCACACCACTGCACTCCAGCCTGGGCAACAGAGTGAGACTCCATTTAAAAAAAAAAAAAAAAGAATGAGGCATACTATGTTTTTTCTTCCAGAGGTTCTGTTGAAGAATATAATTATTTTAAGGTGGGAAAATCATCATTGATTAAAAAATTCTACAAAGTAATTGTGCTGTCACTGATTCAAGGTCAGGTTTTTACATTGTTATCTTCTGAAAGCATTCATTATGAGCTTCTTTGCATCCTTTTACAACTGACATGACCAGAGTCAAAGAGAATATGGCAAGAAAAGGTCAGTAAATGCTGAGGTGAATCAATTTGCATAAGAAAAAAAAAAGGAGAGCGTTGTTTCCATGGCTTCTAATAGAAGCACAGAGAGAAATGTGAAAAATAAAAACTAGTTTGGTGTGGCAAACAAAATAAACTGATCTATAAATATATCGTAATTTTAGTTCCATAAAATCTCATTGTTCAGTGGTGATCTTTATTATGGGTAATCATGAGTTGCTTTTTGTTTGTTTCTGGCTTTTTTTCTGCTGATCTCTGTGCCGCATGTCTCTGAAATAGCACCTACTAATTTCTTTTTTATCTCATTCTGGTATATAGAGAATATATGTAGTCATCAAGTAGGAAGTTAGATACATAACTATCTAATTTCAACATATAAAGTACATTTACAGAGTCAAAGAAGATGGTATAAAAAATGAAAACCCAAAGATAAAGTCCTCAGCAATGTTTTCCTTGGGAAAGAGAATAGTTCATGTTTAAGACACTATATGTTTTCCTAAGAGGCTGAGAAGTCCCTCTTACGGGCAGTTATGTTGCTTCTTGAGTCCTGGAGAGATATAAAGGGCACGTCGGTCACTGATGGGTGTGTACAGAGTAACCCTGCTTTGCTCAGAAGTGGGACAACGGCTCTTGCCTTTGCCGCTGCAGCATCCATCCCCTCTTCCTTTGTTAACCTTTATTTTCCTTAGAAGAACCACCCCTACTTACCCTCAATTCAGGTGGTCAGAGTGGAACTACCCCCATATGTATAGCATCGGCAGACACCTCCACATTGCAAGCCCATCCAATAAGCATATTCCATCCCTGTGGCCAGAGTGATTCATTCAGAATGAACACCTAACCCAAAATGGAATCCTGGGATTCCTGCTGAGCTGATTGAAAGAAGGGGAGAGGAGTTAGAACCCTCCTTCCAAGAAATGAGAAACAGAGAGGGTGTCGACCTGAGCTGTTGGGACTACCTCACAGGAGGATGAAACAGAGACTAACCCAAGCCAACACAAACCACGAGGGAAGACCAGCTTGAACCTACCCCTCATCCTTTGGGATTCTAGAGGATGTAAATTCTTTCCCTTTGCTTAAGCCAGTTTGAGTTGGGTTTCATTGCTTGCAATTGAAAGATTCCTGAGGAAGTCAAAAAAGTCAACTTCTGCAAGAACCTAGAGAAGTGTTCATAGCCCAGAGATATTTGTGCAATGAAGTACAGAAAAATCCATGTTGTTTTTTTTTTTCAGAGATCTGTACATAGCTTGCAAAACTATGAGGAAAAATTAGGAAATGGTTAACACACAAAAGTACTCAGAAAAGTGCTTAGCTCTAGGGTGAAGCAAAAATGCATATGTGGGGAGGGGCACACACGGGCTTCCAAAGCCCTGGCAGTGTTCAAATGCCAAAGCTGATTTTTTTTTTTTT